>NC_079164.1:26709863-26904863 GCF_947568905.1 Ostrea edulis
TTCCTCATGAAGGTGCTGCAGTTGTGAACAATATGTTTGAATCTTAATATAAAGTGCATCCATTTTACTCACAGAAATGAAAGTAGAATGTATAAATATAAGGAATAAACATGAAAATACATGATGTGAACTGCAACATTTCACGATCTCACACTTTTCATGAAGCACTTAAACGCAATTCATGAAGTATACTGCCGTAAAGTATCACATCTCATGCCCTAAGGTATTTCTAGCACAGCTGTACAGTGATTAAACATTCAAAGGATATCTATTTTAAGAAAATTATCAATAGCATAATCTTACATGTTTCTTTTTATTTTCCTAATGTAAGTGCTTACCATGAAAATGTTCCAAATTAACATAGCACTTTTAATTCACTAATTTTCAGCAAAGTTGGGGGGTGGGGTTTCATGGTTTCCATGATGTGGACATATACTCAAATCCACTAGGAATTACACTTACGAAAATTAACTACCACTCAAATTGATATACAATATTCATAATAGTGTGACTTATGGATTTTTTAAAATTTTTTTCTCTATTGTCAGAATACAGTCAGAAAAATAATATATGGGAGTTGAAAGAAAATCCCACATCTCATTCAAACTATGTTTTATGAATTTTAAACCAGATCTCAACAAATTGAAGGGGAGGGGTTTAGTCTCCATTAATTCAGAAACTGTTGTTGTAACTTTTTCTGTGCTTATACTTAAGAAAGTTTACGCATTATTCGGAGTATAGGTCCCATGAATTGAATTCTCAACACACATGTATATTTCATGAAATGTAGATAATGAGAAGTGGTAAGCCTTGAATCAAAGGTGGTCGACAATGACTTGTTGATAAATGATTAGTGGAAAAAACTACATCCTTAGTGCAAGGCAATTATTAAGACCACACAATAGGCAGGTGTCCTATATACATAGTGATCAGCTAGCCTGTGTATGTGTGAACTTTTTTTGGCTATATCCCTTATTTAGTATGACTATTCATATATATTCATCATTTGTTCATGAACTACATTTTATGAATATATTCATGAATAAAATTCATGAACCACCTTAATGAACCAGTCTTAAACCATTCATGAAAATTCATAATAGCTAGTTTGTGAAGTTTTGAATTGCAGCTCGCAGGGGTACAGTTATTGAATTGAGAATTTATTCACAAACTTATATCAATGGGTTACAGAGTAATTAAGTTTGACTTATATGTTGACCTATTTTTGAAGACGTTCTCAGCAACTCGTTAGAGATTTGAGTTTTGTGGTTATTGAATTGAAAATTTGAACACAGAACTTATATCATTAGGTTACTGTAACAGATCAAGATTGACTTTGGGCTTTGTTACTTGTTTTTGAAAGAGTTTCAGCAGCCTTGAACTTAGCAAATCTAAGGGACTTGACATTTTTGTGAACTTTTTTGGCTATACCTACAGCTACAGAAAATATACACATAAATCAATGAGTTACAGATCAAGTTTTAGTTCCTTTAAATAATGCCACAAAACGGGGTCCTTTTGTGAAGCTAATTACCATCACAAAGAGATCTATTTAGCATTTTAACATGGTTAATCAAAGTTTATCTGTATCAAATTAGACTACTTCAATAGTTGCATTCCGTGGTATTTTCCTCTGACAGCAAAAAAAAAAAAACTCTTAGAAAATGCTAAGAGTGACTTGAAATTTTTTTCCCCACAAAGCAGTGCCTACCTCTGGAGCGAACCGTTCATGGTACTTGGCAGCAATAAGAAGACAAGTAATTCCAACAAGTTGGAACGTATTGAGGGGAATCTTCTGATAGGTTAGAAATCGGTCCACTAGTTCCACAGTCAGGTGCAATGTCTGCTGGGATAGCTCCTGGTGCACCTGCAACAAACATGAATTATCACGGGATTGTTCCTTTTCTTTTTCAAAATACAGGTCACTTATATGAAGATACAAAAACAGATTCGCAAAGTGCATACAGGTCAGTCTCAGGCCACTATTAAAAAATTGTTTGTTGGGCGTTAGTCGCCTGACCCTCTCAAAAGGTTGCCGATCCAAAAAATTTATTGGTCCAACAGTGATGTTTTTGGGGGGGTGTGTGTGGGTGTGGGTGTGTATTGTCCGGTGCGGAACAGAACCGAGTTCGAGCTGGATTTTAGCCGTCCGAGTCAGTAAAGCGCTTGACAATCACCTTGCTTCACTTCAAGTGCTTCCTTGATGGTTTGTTTCAAAATGTCCGACCTGAATAGGACAAAATCGTACGCAACTTTATGCGTAAATATAGAGTTTAAAAACTAAAAGGAACGAAGCAAAGCCAATAGACTGCTTGAGTTTGACACGGATTCAACTGCGGCTGACGAACGTAGACACAACATAGAGCACATGTCGAAGTACATATCTGTTAAATTTATTTTCTCAAACCAAGCCATTATAACAGATTCTATGCTAGTTGGAACCACCAGGTTACATGATGCTTGCAGTGCCTGGTTAATAGTTCATGCAGAAATGCATCTAACATTTATTTCAAAGCTTTTCTTAGAATTTAAAAAAAGATATAAAATCCATATTGTTTTCAATGTTTTAGACTGCTTCTTTACATTCTATACCCAAGAAAAACTTTGAAATAAAATCCACTCATCATGCTTTTATGTTACTGAGCAGTACTTATATATTTCATTTAGAAATTTCATGAAACAGTTGTCACACTAGTTCCATGTGTCAGACATGTTCAATGGAATATATAACACTGCATGCCTACCAGCATAAAGCAGAGGATGACTAAGAACTAAAGGGTGCATACACAGAACAATACAAAAGTGCAAAGCAAAACTAATTCTTATTTATAAAGTGGTGCAAAGTGGTGTACTGATGAATAGTGATGTTATATACAAAAGCAGATATATAAATATGATAGAGCTGAATATAAGGATGGCACATATGTACATTTAAAAGTACAAAGAACTTAGCTAATGAAGAGATATAATATAGCAAACAAAATATACAGATATATGTAGATGATGTACAAAAATTCCAGCAGCACTGACGTATGTGGGAGAACAATATTTAATGCACGAAAAAAAATTAATCCAGACCAAAAAAAAAAAAAAAACCTACCTACCTACCCATCATCAAAGGGGTAGGGTAGGCAAACGCCCAACAAACAATTTTTTAATAGTGGCCTCAATTGATTTCATGAAAATTTAACTAAAACCTGATTAGGTTGTACATGAACACATTTTTTAAATACATGCAGTAGTGAATATGTGTTGAGGATAAAGGTTAATTCAATGGTGGTTTAAACAATAGGAGAGTTTCCAGTTACTGCTGGAGCCCTAGTTGTTTTCCAACGAAATTTATACACACATTTACCTTTCACAGCCCTATGAATTTTCAGTCTCTTGAAAGGTTGTTTAAGTGGAAGAACTAGATTTAAAACATGGCAGATTTTCACACTTTAAATACAGCAGAACTTAAACAATATTTCCAAAAAAAGGTGTTACAAGTACCTCAGTTTGCAAGGTAATTAAAAACTGTACTTGTGACAGAACGGTTTCTTGATATAATACCTGCAGACAACAGGGGGATTATGGGGAGACAGAAACTACTGTTCCCTGTATTGATCGAAACATGAATATTTCAAAATCTGTGAGAAACTACAGATCTATATGTATTATGTATACCTCAACTTAAATTGACATAGGATGGATTGGGATAAGGGGTGGCTCAACTTAAATTGACATAGGATGGCCGGATTGGGATAAGGGGTGGCTCAACTTAAATTGACATAGGATGGATTGAGATAAGGGGTGGCTCAACTTAAATTGATGCAGGACGGATTGGGATAAGGGGTGGCTCAACTTAAATTGACGAAGGACGGATTGGGATAAGGGGTGGCTCAACTTAAATTGACATAGAAGGAATTGGGATAAGGGGTGGCTCGATCAACTTAAATTGACATAGAAGGAATTGGGATAAGGGGTGGTTCAACTTAAATTGACATAGAAGGAATTGGGATAAGGGGTGGCTCAACTTAAATTGACATAGAAGGAATTGGGATAAGGGGTGGCTCAACTTAAATTGGCGTAGGACGGATTGGGATAAGGGGTGGCTCAACTTAAATTGGCGTAGGATGGATTGGGATAAGGGGTGGCTCAACTTAAATTGGTGTAGGACGGATTGGGATAAGGGGTGGCTCAACTTAAATTGGCGTAGGACGGATTGGGATAAGGGGTGGCTCAACTTAAATTGACGTAGGACGGATTGGGATAAGGGGTGGCTCAACTTAAATTGGCATAGGACGGATTGGGATAAGGGGTGGCTCAACTTAAATTGGCGTAGGACGGATTGGGATACGTGGTGGAGAGTTTGCTTGTTTTACGTCCCGTTGAGAAGATTTCACTCATATTGAGACGTAACTTGTTGCAGGTGAAGTAACACAAATTTAGACCTATGCTTAGTGCTTACAGCCATAGCAGTGGGGGTTCTTTAACATGCCAATGATTGCCACAACACGGGATCTCCGGATCTTTCATATTTGAAAGCCATGCGATTCTCACTTCTAAATGCCAAGCCTTTGACAAAGGAGCAATCACTAACTATATTTAGGTCTTGCCAAAGGTTTGACACAGCCAATGGCACAAGCAGGGCTCAAACTCACAACCTCCCAGTTACGAAGCGAATGTCCTACCATTGAGCTACCACAACTGGTTTGGGGTGGAGGGGTGTCAGGTCTATTTAGATTTCCATCAAACACTTCTTATTGTTATTACTTTGATGCCACAATATCATATAAAAAAGTTTAAACTCTTGTGTTTTCATTTGCATATCATGCAATTGTAAATACAGCAAATTAACAGATCACATTTATACAATCTA
Source organism: Ostrea edulis (assembly GCF_947568905.1). NCBI lineage: Eukaryota > Metazoa > Mollusca > Bivalvia > Ostreida > Ostreidae > Ostrea > Ostrea edulis. The sequence continues at coordinate 26,714,725 of NC_079164.1, forward strand.
ATTTCAATGGTATACCCCCAGTTTCAATAGTCCAAATATTGATAGTTATTTTTTAAGCCCTTAAAAATGTTCAAATATGAACAATAGTGTAAATTTCACTGTTCCTCTGACCACAGATCGTTGTCGCATTCAATGAACATAGCTAGATCACTGTCACAAAATTTATCATTGCCCTCTCTCGATATAATTTTTGATGCGATGGCTGTCACTCCTGCTCCAACAGCCTTGCTCCATCTTCTTGTATCGGCAGGACAACCCTCGGCATCACATCATATATCACATACCTGTACAATTGTCTTCCCCAAAAGTATCGAGAGCCATTATAACATTGAAATCACATGACACAGTATGTAAATTCAGAATAAAATGACGTTCCAGCAGCAACTCAAAACACTCCCATTCTTTCAATGTGTTTTAGTGTATTTGATAAAATACATAAATTAGTAAAAGTATGCTTTTCTTGGATGAGGTGAAGGCAATTTCAGGATTTCTTGTTATATACATGTATTAAGTTACCTGGACTTGAATGAACCAGTCGGTCAGAATGCTTCTCATCTGTGGGGTAACCTCCCCGTTGTTATTCAGAAAGTTCTCAGGATATATAAACCTTCTTTCCAAATACTGATAAAAAAAGAAATATACATATCCCATTATAGGATTAAACATTCTTTTTTAAGAATTTATCGATGTGTAAACTCCGGACATTTTACTCACAAACTAAATAAAAGTGGGAAGCACTTTTATGTTAAGTTTGTGAGTAAAATGTCCGGAGTTTACACATCGATAAATTCTTCAAAAACAATGTTTGATTCTTATAATTCCAATTCATTCACTTTATTTACAATTGCAAAAATTTGAATAGTTTCCCCGCACTATGTTATTTGTTTTCAGGTGTGTATGAATACATCGCGTTTTCGGATTTATTGATGTATAAACTCTTGTTCAGCTTTATTTTTGTCCAATCAAAACAATTGTCATAAATAACATTGGAATTATTAACAATTTAACCATACATTTCATTTTATTAATATTGTATATTTCACAAAAAATGGAGTAAATGTTCAGGAAAATTATATCGGACATTTTATATCTATAAATGCGACTTGTATAAAGTGAATTCAATTTATGAAACAGGAGTACTACAGAGTATGAGCATTTGGTTCTCTGGTATAAATAAATGGTGGAAATGGTAACTACACTATGGTTGTTGTTTTGTTAGGTCTGAAGTCCAACAATTTTTCACTTATTTTAATTGTGTACATTACTGTTATCAGAAGCATCTTCCAAATATATTTTGTTCCACTTTGTACGAAATAAAAAATAGCTAGTTATATAGTGATGAAAATTTAATGTTGATTGAAGAATGTTCTTGCTTTTTGGCAAGGAAGCTCTTTGGTTTTCCAGATAGAAAAAAACCCATAGTGTGTACAATTGAAATGTTATCATAAATATATAGTTGTTTTATCAAATGGTTGCAGAATTCAAATCATCAAAAATATCTACTAGGGTTCACAAAACAATCATGGTTGGCCAACTTTGTATGCAACTAGAGTGCAAGACCTAATTCGGTGATTAAAGACAAGAGTTCTCAATAGACAACCAAAAAGTATAGTAACCTGTGCCTTCAAGGTGAAATTTTAATATTTAAATTTTCCAACATCAAAAATGAATTGGGAATTTCCAAATTCATATGATTCTAGTTTGTTGGATCTAGGCCAACCACAGAGTCTGGAATTATTCAATCAAAACGTTTCTTTTAACTGAATGCCAACATTTGATGGAATCTGACAGATGTTAATCTGAATCATTTCATACAGGTGTTCAGTCACCTGTAAGTATTCATAGATGTCCTCTGCGTAGTCTGGACTGTTGAATGAACCTCCGAGCTTGTTCTTGATTTCTTGGATTTCCTTTGGAATCTTTACTTGGACCTCTCGGATCTTGTGTAAAGGGTCTACAAAATCGATGTCCATTGGCAGAAAATCTATAAGTAGGCAACAACATTCTTTTCAGAAATTTGGAAATCAGGTATTTGTAAATGGTTCTATTATACAGCAACTCATTTATAATGAACATGCTTATAATGAATTTACTCTTTAATATTAAGTATTATTAATTCCACTATGAGAGGAAAATACAGAAAATTTTACTGGATATAACAAAGTTTGGTTATAACGAACTGATTTTTGCTGGCTCTGGAGGTTTGCTATAACCATGTTTTATTGTAGTTAGATATAAAAGACCCACAATCAAGGAATTAAAATTGGAATTCTGGTTTAAAATGGTCAGTACCTCTTTATGAAATGATCGTTCAGCAGTGAATGAAGAAAGATGTGCTCTGCTGGAATTAAACCAAAACTCACTTACCATCATCCATCACAGCTAAAGGCTCAGGATTATTCACACTGAAAACCGCCTTCTGGAGGGACTTCCCTTTCTTCAGTAATCCACCCTTTTTGGTCCATAATGAATCTGCAGATTGAAAAAAATCAACAAGAATGGACAAAACTTTTAGAAATACTGGTCCATCCATTAGATTAAATTTCCAGTTGTGTGAAAACCAGAATCCATCAGGTGAAATACATAGACAAGATCCTCAAAAATTTCCACAGTTCATGCCAAGATTTGTAATCTTTGGTTATCTGCACTAATCCAAAGCATCCTTTAAATACATGATCTAGAAAATTATATATCTTATCCTTGATGTTTGTATTATATCTATAAAACAGGATAAAGACTGAGCTTGATTGATGTGACATTGACCTCTAGTTAAATCTGCAAAACACAAATAAACCAACAAAAGTTGAAATAAAAGATCAAGAGAGTCTGTCTTTTACATTTATAACTATTTTTCAATATAGTGTCATTTTTATTATTCTAAATTATCATTATCTAAATTGATACAACTTGATCTTAGAAAGAAAATAAGTAGCAGATAATTAAAAATCTAAAAGCCCTGCTGGACTCGAAGTCATATACTGACAGACTGAATCAGTACCCTGTATATACATGGTGATAAAAACCTCCAGGGATAGCGAAACACAGTTTATTGAAACCATTTTCTTTTTTAATGTCCAATACAATTTTTGTTATTTTCCTATCACAGTGGAATTAATATTCCCTTGCAATAAGCGTGAATTCATTGTAAGCGTCTCCATTATATGTATGTTTCACTGTATCTACCACTGACCCCTCCCTGTTAGATATAGATGTACAGGTAAACAGTGAATTCATTGTAAGCGTCTCCATTATATGTATGTTTTACTGTATCTGCCACTGACCCCTCCCTGTTATAGATGTACAGGTAAACAGTGAATTCATTGTAAGCGTCTCCATTATATGTATGTTTTACTGTATCTACCACTGACCCCTCCCTGTTAGATATAGATGTACAGGTAAACAGTGAATTCATTGTAAGCGTCTCCATTATATGTATGTTTTACTGTATCTACCACTGACCCCTCCCTGTTATAGATGTACAGGTAAACAGTGAATTCATTGTAAGCGTCTCCATTATATGTATGTTTTACTGTATCTACCACTGACCCCTCCCTGTTATATATAGATGTACAGGTAAACAGTGAATTCATTGTAAGCGTCTCCATTATATGTATGTTTAACTGTATCTACCACTGACCCCTCCCTGTTATAGATGTACAGGTAAACAGTGAATTCATTGTAAGCGTCTCCATTATATGTATGTTTTACTGTATCTGCCACTGACCCCTCCCTGTTATAGATGTACAGGTAAACAGTGAATTCATTGTAAGCGTCTCCATTATATGTATGTTTTACTGTATCTACCACTGACCCCTCCCTGTTAGATATAGATGCACAGGTAAACAGTTACAGCAAACACACTTATACTGAATTCATGCTTATAGCGAAGTCATTTTCATTCCCTGTAGTTTTAAAACACATTTAGAACTCATTGGATATAACAATTATATCATGTTTGTAATGAATCAAAATTGTTCATCCCCAGCACTTTGTTATAAAAGTATATTTTACTTCATACACACAATTCACACTCTGATGTACACAGAAAAGTCATGCAAGGTGTTGATAATTCTTAAATACTAGAAATGGATTGTAATGTGAGTGACTCTGGGGTTGCTGGGATTAACGTTTTTAGTTACATGCAGTTTTAACTTCCATTTACTACCAGGGTTGGAACACCATGATGCCTGCACAGTTCTGGTTTTCTTGATGTTTATATAATTATATTCTTTTACACGTATTACCTTGTCCTGATAACAATGCATGTACCTGTAATGTTCTGTCTTATCTATGTGACTTTAACCTTTAGTCTTACCTGATATAACCTTGACCTTTGGTGTTACATGATGTGGCCTTGATCTTTGGTGTTATCTAATGTGACCTCGACCTTTAGTCTTACCTGAAGTGACCTTGACCTTTGGTGTTACCTGATGTGGTCTTGACTTTAGTCTTACCTGATGTGGCCTTGACCTTTAGGTTTCCCCCCTTGTTGTTGGGCATGGCATTAATCTTGTCCCTCAATACCACTCTCTCCTTGGTGACTTGGTCACTCTGTTTTACAAAACATTACACATCAAATCAACTGCATGTAAATCTATAGTAATACCTTACAAAGAAATACATGAATAATTTAACAAACATTTAAATTGTCTTTTCATTACATGGATAACTACTAGTTTCAGCATCAAATAGTCAGTCATATTTACAGGTCATTATCAAATAGTGTCTAAAATAATAGATTTAAACATATGAAACTGATTACCATAATTACTAGTAGTCAAATATGTAGAAGTTCTATTTTGTTCATATATTATTGTATAAGCAGTTGGTAATTTGAAGTTATGTCATGTTAACTTTCATGCTAAGGTACAGAAAATTGGTCAGATTCAAATTAGAGTTACAATAAAATTGGAGAAACAAAGCAACATTTCCTCCTTTGTTAATCTAGTTATCTCTTTCTGATCTACCTTACCTTTGAGATTGTTCTTTCTAATCTACCTTACCTGTGACAAGTGTTCTTTCTGATCTACCTTACCTGTGACAGGTGTTCTTTCTGATCTATCTTACCTGTGACAGATGTCTCTTTCTGATCTACCTTACCTGTGATAGGTGTCTCTTGTTGATCTACCTTACCTGTGACAGGTGTCTCTTGCTGATCTACCATACCTATGACAGGTGTTCTTTTTGACCTACAGTACCTGTGACAGGTGTTCTTTCTGATCTACCTTACCTGTGACAGGTGTTCTTTCTGATCTACCTTACCTGTGACAGGTGTTCTTTCTGATCTACCTTACCTGTGACAGGTGTTCTTTCTGATCTACCTTACCTGTGATAGGTGTCTCTTGTTGATCTACCTTACCTGTGACAGGTGTCTCTTGCTGATCTACCATACCTATGACAGGTGTTCTTTTTGACCTACAGTACCTGTGACAGGTGTTCTTTCTGATCTACCTTACCTGTGACAGGTGTTCTTTCTGATCTACCTTACCTGTGACAGGTGTTCTTTCTGATCTACCTTACCTGTGACAGGTGTTCTTTCTGATCTACCTTACCTGTGACAGATGCCTCTTTCTGATCTACCTTACCTGTGACAGGTGTCTCTTGCTGATCTACCATACGTGTGACAGGTGTTCTTTTTTATCTACAGTACCTGTGATAGGTGTTCTTTTTGATCTACAGTACCTGTGACAGGTGTTCTTTCTGATCTACTTTACCTGTGACAAGTGTTCTTTCTGACCTACAGTACCTGTGACAGGTGTTCTTTCTGATCTACTTTACCTGTGACAGATGCCTCTTGCTGATCTACCTTACCTGTGACAGGTGTTCTTTCTGATCTATATTACCTGTGGCGAGTGGATCTCTTTCTGATTTACCGTGCCTGTTACAGGTGTTCTTTTTTACCTACAGTACCTGTGACAGGTGTTCTTTCTGATCTACAGTACCTGTGACAGGTGTTCTTTCTGATCTACAGTACCTGTGGCGAGTGGATCTCTTTCTGCTCTACCATGCCTGTTACAGGTGTTTCTGACTTCTTCTTACTTACATGTGTTCTTTCTGATTTTGCCTTAGCTTTGACAGGTATTTCTTTCTGATTTCTTCTGACCTGTGAAAGGTTCAGCCATGATCTCCCCTACATTTAACAGGTGGTTGTCCTTTATCTACCATTACCTGTTGCAGGTGTTTCTTGGTGATTTCCCCTTACTCATGGTGGGTGTTCCTCTTTAATTTCTCTCACCTGAGAGGTGTGTTTCTCTCTCATTTCCCTGCGAATCAGGGGGCTGACATCCATTCTTTCCACATGATTCTCCTTTTTAGTGGGAAATTTCTCAAAAGGCCTATTTTCCTTGTTGCTCTCCAGGTAAGATAGATTTTTTTGCTTCCCACTCTTCTGCTGCTGTGAGCGGCTCAGTCCAAGGGAGGCTGCCATTTGTTTACTATTTCTCTGAATTATTGTTACAGTAAATAATTATGGTATTTTCGATTACAATTCATGTGAATCATATTTGACAAATTGTTAGCATGAATACCCATCCTGCACTGACCAACATATTACACCCCTTCCTTGTTCTTTATAAAGCTGTACAGTATGCTCTGATATTTTGACCAAGTTTGCCCAATTCATAAGAACATTTGTTAACTTGTTGAGTGTATTTATATGGATATCCAGCATGTCTTATATACAGTGAAAACTGCCTAATCTGACACCCATGCAATCCATTTCACTGGGCATTCCAAACCTTATTTTCATTCTCATTTTCATTGTATTTTACACTGTTTATTCCAACACATTGTGTATTCCGACAAAGCAATTGTCTCCCAGTGCATGTCGGATTAGACAGGATTCTTCAGTTTTAACCGCAAGTATCTTAAATTTGTGTTTACTAATGACTGTACAGTCACTTCACTTATCTGTAATCAACACATATTCAAGAGTCAGTCACATGACTACTTCAGACATCAACAAACATGGATACTTAAGTAAGAACATTGATGTGCTCCAGAGTGCACAAAGGACTGTGTACGATGAAGACCTTTCTAGGCCCCAGTAAAAGTCAAAATTTAAAGCTTTATAGAAAGACTAAACCTTCTGTTATTATTGTATTCATTGAACTCCAGGATCTTTATCAGCTATTTGTATAATTACCTTTCATATTCAAAGCCCAGAGGAAAATCTTTTATGTTAGTATAACCAATAATGACAGTAAATTACTAGATTTATTCAATTTTAAGTTGCACTAGGATTCTTGCACAAAATACACTTAAATTTTGAAACCTTAATGTTAATTTTGGTGGGAAAATAAGAACCCTTAAAAAGATTCGTTTGTTGGTTTATGTCAACAAACTTGACAATATTACACGTTTGTTGCGAACTAGTTTGATCCGGTTTTTTAGTACCACCTGCTGCGTAATCCTTACCAAATATGGAGTATCATCAAGGTCAAAGGGTGTATTGGCTGTTCCGTTAAAGGTAACAAATGGGTTTTAAAATGATATGATATTTTAGTACTTAGTTCATATTTTGAAAAATATACATAAAAATATAAATATAAACAATGAATTGGCTTTCTTTGTTGATTTATCGGGTGATGAAGGTAGCAAGCATTGCAGAAAAGCTAGATTCATAACCTGTGTTATTGTTTAAATATCACATTTTGATTATTGACATCTCTACTTTTGTTATTATGCACCCCCCACCCCTTTGGGTCATATTGTTTTGCCCCAGTTGGTGGTCGGTCTGTAAACTAAGTTTTGTCCAAAAAAAGTCTTGAGAACCCTTTGCTTCACAGACAATAATTCAAACTTGGTGCACTGGTACATATCGTAAGGAGTAGATGACCCCTATTGATTTTGAGGTCACATGGTCAAGGGTCAATCCACTCTGAACATACATGTATATTGTCTGCTCAATGTCTTGAGAACCCTTTGATTGACAGACACTAAACTTAATACACTAATACAAGGAGTAGATGACCTCTATTGATTTTAATTGAGGTCACATGATCAAAGGTCAAGGATCAAACTTGACATAGGAAGATACTATCTGCTCAATATCTTGAGAATCCTTTGCTTGAAAGACATCAAATTTGGTACACTGGTACATGTTAAAAGGACTAGATGACTCCTATTGATTTTGATGTCAAAGGTCAATCCACTCTTGACATTAAAACATACTGTCCAGATTCCACTCAATATCTTTAGAACCCTTTCCTTGACAGACATCAAATTTGGTACACTAGCTAGTACATCGTAAGGAGTAAATGACCACAAATGATTTTGAGCTCACATGGTTAAAGGTCAATCCACTCTGGACATTAGATATTGTCAGCTCGTCTAGAATTGTTTGCATTACTATCAAGTAAATGATACATGTGTATAACCCTCTCAATCTTGCACCACAGGGGTGGGGGTGGGAGCATATACATGTTTCTGAAACATTTCTTGTTTCTTTTTAAACCGAACCTATAATTAAGGTAATTTTCTTTAATCACTTATGTTATATAATGTTGTTTTTTTTTTATTGTGTTTCAGAATTTATCATACTTACTTCAAAAACAATAATATATTTCTTATACTTGCACATTTAGATATACGTAGTGTTTCATTTCAGAACAGTCTGAGATCGAGGTACAAACTATTGAATAAATCATAGAGAGAGATTGATATAGTACTTCAGCCATATTGCTACAAACCTACAACAAATGTCTTTAGGGTATTTCAACATCACCTCAAAAGATTTATTCTATAAAAATAATCATTCCATTATTTTCCTCCAAATGCAAATGTTTTCAGGCATATAATTTATAGAAAGTTAATTCACAATTTTAAAGTAATTCAGCTGCATGAAAATAATTCTTCATGCTTTGGATGAAAAAATCTCTGGTCATACATGCAAGTTACTATAATAATAATAATAATAGTTTATTCACCAATCAAGGGCCCTCGGGGGACATGTACATGTTAACAGGCAATTAATTATAACAATGAAAATAAATAACTATATGAAATGAACATAGATTTACAACAGAATTACATCACTAAGCATTTTTAGCAGAAGTAACACAGCCAAATTCACATGTAGCCATGCACAGCTGCAAACCTTTCACAAGCTGCTGACCTGCCAATCTAATGATCTGAAAGTGGGCGATCATATTACTAGTAGTGGGTGATGTGGATTCTTACACAGGCACCTGAAGTGTGGATAGCTGGTATAGATCTTATGTACATACCCCCCCCCCCTCTTCTAGAAAGAAATTATTTTTATACAGAACCAATAATTTATCCAAAATATATAATATTTCCCAACCGATCACCCTCATAAATCGTTCTGAATAGTCAGTCTCAACCTTCTGTAAGCTTTTAGAGATGACCACTTGTGAGATACTAATATATGTAGTATCAGGTGCCTGTGGATTTTTATACAGTAGGCCTAACTTAAACTTTCTCACTCTGTGGTGAACGATCAGGGGAAAGTGACAACGCTGGGATCAAGTGTCATATAAATCATAAAGTCCATGTCCTAGAAATAACTTACATTTTAAGATCGTACTCTGATATGTTCTCAAAGGCCAGTCAATAAATATTTCTTTCGATCCTCTCGCCTTTAAAAAGCGAGGTTCCGGTCACGTGTTGAGTGAAGTTGGTCACGTTCGAATTACATTCCCGACATTGTCACTGTGTAGAACAAGGGTAAAATGTATTATTGTACATTCAAATATGCAATGTTTTTATTTTATACTTCTTTCCATAATTGATAAAGAACGATCTATGCAAGGAGAGTTTGGATCGACATAGAGGTCACACTGATTGTAAATATCATGTCTCTCATTTCATGCCCGTTATTTTTGTCATATATGGAGGATATAATGTATTTATTTATTACTCTGTGGTGAAATTGACGGCATGTTTTCCTTGCTGTAATACATGTAAAATCCCTATCAATATCACCAACATAAAATGCGTCTTAATTCCAGGAGGACAATCACTTGGTGGAGGAGATAAGAAATAAATACATTACATCGTTTATTTATTGTTGCAAATTGGTTCTCATCTCCAACGGTCTCATGTTGGGAACGATTAACGTGGGGGGGGGGGGGGGGGGGGGGGGGGGGCTTAATTGGTCTGGAGAACTCCTCGTACCCAGGAGAATCCGTACCCAGGAGAACTCGTACCAAGAAATTTGGGTACGAGTTCTCCAAGAGAATATTTGGGTACAAATTCTCCTGGAGAAAAACTTTGTCATTTTATCAAATAGAAATGTGGGTACGAGTTCTCCTAAAGAAAAAACTTGTCAATTGTATTATAAAAATCTGGGTACGAGTTCTCACGGAGAAAAAACTTTTTCACTTTATCGGATAAATCTGGGTACGAGTTTTTCTGCAGAAAAAAACTTTGTCATTTCTGTCATAAAAATCTGGGTACAAGTTCTCCTGGAGAAAAACTTTGTCATTTCTGTCAAAAATCTGGGTACGAGTTCTCCTGGTGAAAAACTTCGTCATTTTGTCATATTAATCTGAGTACGAGTTCTCCTCCATGTGCCGGAGAATAGAGGTACGTTGTAAAAATACAATGTCGCAGGTTTAAAATTGGTGTTTAATTGCAATAATTATACTAATTATCGTCTCAAGCCAAACAGCAATTCAAATGCAAAAAAAAAAAAAAAAAAAAAAAACAACAAACAAGTATGATCATTTGTATTTACTTTTTTTATTCAATTGAAAGGCATGTTCATAGTAAATTATGTATAATGTATGAAATCCTCGATTTTTTCAAGGAGAAATTGTATCCAGATTCCAATAAAATGGTACAATTCTTAATTAGATAAACTCGTATCAAAATTTTGATTGCTATATACATGTAATGACACTTTGTCTCCAGGAGAACTCTTACCAGAATTTATATGACAAAAAAGACATAGTTTTTCTCCAGGAGAATCCATTTAATAAAATGATTAAGTTTTTTTTTTCTCCGGGAGAACTCGTACCTAGATAACATTTTTTTTTCTCTAGGAGAACTCGTCTATTCTCTCACCAGAGGGCGCGTTCCACAAGCTTCACATACATGCGAAGAGCGCACGGAACTCTGGGTAGAGAATGGAGAACTCGTACCCAGATTTTTATAATACAATTGACAAGTTTTTCTCTAGGAGAACTCGTACCCACATTTCTATTTGTTAAAATGACAAAGAAGAACTCGTACCCAGATATTGATGGGTACGACTTCTCTTGGAGATCTTGAAGAACTCGTACCCAAATTTTTGGGTACAAGTTCTCCTGTGTACGGGTTCACCTGGGTACGAGTTCTCCTGATACCGCCATCGCTTAATTTTCCCCAACAATTTTCGCAAAACGTACATAGATTGACCCTTCTCCACCTTTTCAGCAGAGTGTCCTGATCAACGAAGCTATTAAACCCTTTCTAATGTACATATGACGCCTATGATTTGCATGGTGTAATTTCATTTAATATAAATTTGAATTTTCGCTATTTGTAACTTTGCTCTATTTTCCTTTCTGTATTCATCATTGTTTTCATTTAATCTCTGAATGTCTACATTAGAATTCAATCTGTGTCTCCGTTATGTTTCTAACCAAAGAAAGTAAAAATCTTAATAATTCAATTACGTCGACCATCAAATGTATAGTAACAATTATACTAGTAACCTTAACGTCTTCATGTAATATATAATGTCCGGTTCAGTTGTTACTGGGTCCGATGGAAATAAGTACCCCGAAGAGGAATTATATTAATCACGAAGTATATTACTGTTTAAAACTATCTACAGATCGAAGGAGTTTTTAAATAGTAGATACTAGTATGTTCTGATTTGAGGGAAGGCGGATAATTTTGCTATTTTTGCGAAGTTGAGGATCGTACACATGTATTATACCATTACCTTATAACTTTGGTCTTTATCATTGACATGATCCCTCTATTAAAACAAATCTGGTCCTTTTCCACGGAACATCTTGTAACGATCTAGTTTGCTATGGCGAGTAAAACGTTGCACTATTATATTAATCTTGTTATTCATATTCGAAAACTTGTAATTTATATTCTAAAGCATATCATTCATATTCGAAAAGTTGTTATTCATATTCGATAATTTTATCATTCATATTCAAAAACATGTTATTCTTATTCTAAAACTTGTTATTCATATTCAAAAACATGTCATTCTTATTCAATAAATTGTTATTCATATTCTAAACTTTTCATTCATATTCAAAAACATGTGATTCATATTCGATAATCTTATCATTCAAAAACATGTGATTCGTATTCGATAATCTTATCATTCATATTCAAAAACATGTGATTCATATTCAATAATCTTATCATTCATATTCAAAAACATGTGATTCATATTCGATAATCCTACCATTCATATTCAAAAAACACGAGATTCATATTCGATAATCATATCATTCATATTCGATAATTATGTTGTTTATATTCGACAATCATGTCATTCATATTTGACAATCTTGCTATTCATATTCAAAAGCATGTGATTCATATTTGATAATGATGTCATTCTTATTCGATAATCTTTTTATTCTTATTCAATATCATTATTTATGAATGTGCTGCGTACACGTGGTCCAGATAGATAACACCATAATCTATTTTCGTTTTCACATACATGTACCCAATGAGCAGAGACTTTACAAACAGATAATATTACCCACAACGCCAATTATATTGAATAAGAATTAAAAAATTATCGAATAAGAATGACATGACAATCGAATAAGAATGACATGATTATCGAATATGAATTACATCCTTTTGAATATGAATAGCAAAATTATCGAATATGAATGACATGATTGTCGAATATAAATAACATTATTATCGAATATAAATGACATGATTATCAAATATGAATGATAAGATTATCGAATATGAATCACATGTTTTTGAATATGAATGATAAGATTATCGAATATGAATCACATGTTTTTGAATACGAATGAAAAGTTTAGAATATGAATTACAACTTATTGAATAAGAATGACATGTTTTTGGATATGAATAACACGTTTTAGAATAAGAATAACACGTTTTTGAATATGAATGATAAAATTATTGAATATGAATAACAACTTTTCGAATATGAATGATATGTTTTAGAATATAAATTACAAGTTTTTCGAATATGAATAACAAGATTAGTATAATAGTGCAACGTTTTACACGCCATAGTTTGCCAGTACAACTTGTCATTGGGTCCAATGCTGTCTGACGTGTTTCGTAACAATTGTTAGGCCGTTCTTTACACACTGATTTGACTACGGACTACTCCGTTTATCTTGATTATCAAGATATAGGGCTCACGGCGGTTGTGACCGGTCAACAGAGGATGCTTACTCCTCTTAGGTACCTTATCCCACCTCAGGTACATATCCAGGGGATCGGAAAATCGTACGTGATTTAGCGATTTGCAGGGAAAAAATCCTATGTCAAGAAGAGGATGATTTCAGAACGACTATATTTTACGGAGAGCTCTAACATCATCTCCCCTCTACGAAAGACCGCTGGGCTCATTTTTGAAAGAGTAAAAAAAAATCTTAACTCGTTATAACGAATTAATTACCTCGTTATAATGAATTAGTGTCCCATTATAACGAGTTTAAAATCATCTCGTTATAACGAGTTAGTATATCTTAATAACGAGTTAATTATCTCGTTATAACGAGATACTTAACTCGTTATAACAAGATTATTAACTCGTTATAACGAGATGATTAACTTGTTATAACGAGATAACTAAACTAACTCGTTGTAACGAGATACTTAAAACTCGTTATAACGAGATGATTAACTCGTTATAACGAGATATTAAACTCGATATATAACGAAATAATGATTAACTCGTTATAACGAGATAACTAAACTAACTCGTTGTAACGAGATAATTAATTCGTTATAACGAGATGATTAACTCGTTATAACGAGTTAGATTTTTTTTCTCACTTTTCAAAAATAAGACTATCCGCCTTTCGTATCTCTCTAATCAATCACTGTACTCATTTTTGCAAAAAGCTCTTCATCCTCGTTTTCATCAGTTGTTGACAGATTGATTTTCTTTGATTTTGTATCATATCTTCAGGTATTTCAGGTTCAAAAGTGTTAATGTTTTCTATAATATATTGGTCTGTATCCAAATAAACTGAGTCTGTACACTGCTTTCCAAGCTCAATGTCCGATGCAATTCGACATTTCCTCAAGTTATTTTTATGCAGTACCCTAGTCATTTAAATTGATCAAGTTTCCTTTACCCTTGTCGTAAAGCTTTACCCTGTCGAATTTTCTACCCGTTATATTGCACTAATAGGCGCTGTTCATGCAAATTTTACAGAATATTTACCCTTTTTCTACCATTTAGACTATTACAACACAAACAACCATTTTTGCAATATAACATTACACTTCATATTTTTATTTATTAAGTGCAAAATAACAGAATCGTACTTGCTACTGAGTCGCTATTTTGGACTAGGGTAACGCACTTTGTAAACCTGTGCGTTTATACACAGTGACTGCCTCACATTAATTGTCTATTGATCGGTATGTCTACCCAAATTGTGATTCGGTAAAGATTCATAAGTTGTAAAGATACGTATAGCAATACTGAACTTACGTGGTCATGTCATGTCATTAGGCCTTGAGAATATGATTGATTGATTGATTGTTTTGCTGTTTTCCGCCACACTCAACAAATTTTCAGTTATCTGGAGGCCACCAGTTTTTATTGGTGGAAGAGAGAACCCAGATACAATGTACCTGGGAAAAGACCACCGACTCCCGAAAGTAAAGTGGGAAACTTTCTCACTTACCGGCGCGAGTGGGATTGGTAAGTGAGAAAGTTTCCCACTTTACTTGAGAATATGAAGAGATGTTGAAGAACGTTGCCTTACTAATACAAATGATACCGATTTTCACGTTGAAGCTCTTTCTTGACAATGACCAAGTGCTAGTTTGTGATGCATGAAATATTAGAAGTGAATTAGAAGAATATTAGCATGACACCCCCCTCCTGATTAAATCGTAAATTCAAAGAAACAGCAATAATTACAGCACAATTCAGGACCTGTACCTGCATGCATGAAAGGACATCAAATTGACATCCAGATGATTCGTAAAAGATTTGTGTGCAACAATTGTAGCTTAGCTACGATAGTCCCCAAGGTAATGAAGGAAACTGGAAACGATTTAAGGAAGATGCCGAATCTAGCTTGGGCGGTGTTAGTTTCCCCGGAAGCTTCTTGCATACCGTCGCACTGTGTCCGTTTTGTCCGCAGATTTGGCAGTTTCGATGTTCTGGTCCCGGTCCACAAACAAGCGGTCTTGCGGTGTCCATTCCCGCGACATTGGTAACACTGCAATACCTTACGTTCCCGTTAAGCACGATTTTTGCAAGGTTCTTGACCTCCATTGGCTTCGATACGGTCCATCGTTCTGATAAGGTCTTCTATGAGGAACGCAATCTTCGGATCACTGAGCTCCCCGGTCTCCATCTTTGCTGCTGAGCATGAGAAGTCCGGTGTGCCGGTCCTGTATCCATAAGTCTCTCCCAGCTTTGCTTGCTGGACGTGGAATGCGTCTTGTAGACACGTTGGATTTCCTGCACGAACAAAGAAAAATGCCAGCTGTTGTGGCAGACCATTTATGAATTTGGATGTTAAATCCCGCTCTGGTTTTTCTAATCTGGAACCTTTACCACAACGGCACTATGGAAAGTCTCTACCTGCATATGTGGCAGAAGGGTCAGAGAGTCAAAAATCGCCGACTGGGCTATGATTGATGGATCACTAATTCCTTTGGAAAGATGGCGATTCTTGAATGCTACCTGTACGTAGGACCGACCAGGAAATTTTGTAGCAAGTGTGTAAGGCGGTAAACCACACGAGAGCCGGTCCCTTCAAATGCAAGTGAAATGCAGCAATAATCTGTTGGTCTTCTGAGTTCTGTCAAGTTTTGTAGAGTACAAAATGATTCAAAATCAGCGAGAAATTTTGCTTCATTTTCACTGTTGAATCCGTGACAAGGCTCTTATTTTGCTGGTATATGAGCGTTGCTGTAGTTGGCGCTGGACGAGTTTTGCGAGACAAATCGTTGGACACCGGACGGGGTATTTGGTGTCTGTCTGTCGACATCTCTATGAACGTGTGATTTTGGGAAGTAAGGAAACCAAATGCAGATTCGTCATCCATGCTGATAATGCAGCTATACTCACAGTAAATCAGAAACTTAGTCCAAAACGGAATTTAAGTTAAGATTCTCCACCATGTAATAATATGCAAGTGTATAACCCTATGCATTTTCCAAAGTCAAGAGTTTCTGATCCGCTTTTTTAAATTTTTTTTTTTTTACACAAAGTGAGGAGAGGAGCGGATCAGAAACCTTTGACTTGGGAAGATGAACCCTATGTAGAAACATGGCTATTATTTAAAGTACCAAAATTTATTCAAGTCCAAATAAGAACAAATTTATAAACATGAATAATTTCACAATGTCAGGTTTTGATATATCTGAATTTAACAGAAAGGTTCACAAAGTAAAAGTTCAACTTATTTCACAAAGAATTTTACTTGCATTTTAAATTGACCAATGAAATAGTAAACTAAAGAAAGGTGCAAAATCAGGGGAAAACTCTCTGAAATTATTTTACAACAGTAAAATGAGCAAGAGATAAGCATAACCAAAAACAACGAAAATACAATCCTAAGATCTTTTAAAATATCTTAGGTTTGATAGATTGTAAAAACCAATTATCACTATATATAGTGAAACGGGAAAGGTGCATGTCCAATTAATAATACCACAAGGTATACTTATGGATATGTAAATACTTAATTAAAAAAGTAATGAAAATTCCAGTCTGATTAAAACCACCCCTCCTCCTTACACTCATCAGAGTGTAAGGAGGAGGGGGTGGTTTTAATCGGACTGTGGAAATTCACAATTAAAAAGTCACAATTAACTTCAGACCAACCAATGTCACACAAATTCTAAAATCATTAGTGCAAACAAACACAGACATCTACAAAAACGCTATCTTCCCAAGCTTAAAGCTAACGGGATTAGACAAAGAAGTTTGGCTCAATAAAAGAACAGTTGTATTTCGGTTTCAAGTCGGGATCGGGCTTCTTTATATCTTTAGTCTTCATAGCGGGGAACGATTCTCGAAAACGGCGTCTTCATTTCAGTATGCCCTTGTTACTTGTAGCAAACAAAAGTGTGTAGACTGTTTTTATATGTAAGTACGGGTTTTTGTTGATGTTATCAAAATGTAACTGAACATTTCGACCTGAAAGACGGTTTGCCCCCATTTCAATGTGCAATTGTGGTGCGAAACGTCGGACATTTTACAAAAGTACAGTAGATGTACAATATTGCAGAGAGATAACATTTTATTCATAATGTTAAGTTTTTTTTAAATTCCTAAATTACACATACTTATATTAAGAATAAGTACTCTCAAATTCAACTTCGTATTAACATTGTCATATCTTTAGAATAGTTTATTGTAGAATTATTCTGAAATTATTAGATGATACTGTGAATACTTCTGAGATCAATGTTTTTTATTTCATCAAAATTGATAAAGAAATGCGTTCAGAAAAATTGTTTGCAAATATATGGTTTTGTATGAAATATATAGTGGAAATTTTCTTTTGGAACTTACTTATTGCCAAGTACTGTATTATGCAGCATTTTAACACTGTTTAAGATTTCTCAACTCGTACCCTGACCGACTCGTACCCAGGTCAACTCGTACCCAATAGGTCAACTTGTACCCAAAGGCAAAAGTCAACTCGTACCCAAGAATCTGCCCATAATGCAATATATCTATGCACATATAAGTGACAAATCGCTTAGGTACGAGTTGTCATCAATTGAAGAGGAGGAGTCAACTCGTAACCAGATTCTTAGGTACGAGTTGACTTTTGCATTTTGGGTACGAGTTGACCTATTGGTACGAGTTGACTTCACTCCCTGTTTAAGATGATTGCATGTTTATTTTCTTTCAAGGCAATGCTATCGTAAGAAATTTCACATGTTTAATTTCAATGTTCACTATTTAGTTTTACTTTAAAGTCTTAATTGTTTTCAATACCCTAATCAGACGTCTCCATATGAATGATAAATTCTCGAGTGGGATGTTAAACAATAATTTGTTTAAAAGTGTCACCCATAACGCAAACAGTTACACTAAAACCATTTGTAGATTAATCAGTATCAATGTGCGATGATCATCATGATAGACATCGATTACTCTACAAAATAAGGAAAGCATTCTTTGAACAACAGACAATATATTAATTATCAACGAATACTTATAATACAAAGATGCAAAGTCTTGAATCGAAAAGTCCTTAGGGGTGAACCGTCCAAGGGTGAAATGTCTTTTGGGAAGAAACGTCTTTAGTGACGAAACAACCCATACTCCTCAAAATGATACTTTGCAATGAATAATTGAATGAATATTTAATTCAGGATAATCTTGGCTACATGTGCAATTGTGCATGTAGTTGTGCACCAGTGAGGAGGAGGGTAAGGTATACGGCCTAAAGCGCCACATAGACAAAGGGGACATGGCTCAGTCCAAACCAAAGCTGTTACAGTACTACATCAGAGACTCAGTGGTCCCATTCGAAGAGGACATGTATCATGAGTTCAAAGGTCACAGGAATTTGTCAGTGGAAGAATTACCTCCATGGACCAAAGAAACAAATAAAGACAGAGCATCCAGAAGGGCTGTATCTAGGTATTAAATGTGGAGAGGACTAAGTAGCAAGATTTTCCAATTATTTCTATATTGAAGGGCTTGAGTAATTGTCAAAAGTATATTATTAAGCTTAAAGACTATAAAGTTGTTAATTCTATGTAGTTGCTAAAAATAATCTGTCAGTATCATAGTAATGCATCTTTTTTATATGCATGCCCATGAAGATTTTCAGTGTTAATATTCAGTTTTATATTATATTATAATATTTTAATATATAATATTATATTATAATAATTTTATATTAAATATAATATATTGTATACTAAATAGAAGAATTAGTGTCAAAAAGAATTGGGGTCTCAACTCTCACTGGCTTTTTCAGGGCTCTGAATGGGTTTATCAACACAGGAAAAGGCGGGACAACTTATCTTGGTATTATAGATTCAGGATGTGTCCGTGGTCTGACATTGACCCAATACCAGGTAGAAAATGAATTAGTCTTCACCTCGTATCTGTTCATATACCAAACAATATTTGTTTAGAATGTAATTAATTAGAAACAAAAGAATTGCTTAACATATAGTAGAACTGTGCACTGTAAGAGTTTGGGTATTCTTTGATAATTTTGTAGAAAGACCACGTGGTAGGGAGTTTGGATGACTTAATGTCACGGTACACCCCTCATGTGGCCCCTCACAGGTACAAAGTCAAGTTTGTCCCTGTGGTACAGGAAGATTGCACAGAAGAAGAGAGATATCTGCAATGTGTGTCTGACCTGGGGTAAGATCAATTGGCCCACTTACAGAGTTTCCAAATGTTCAATTAATTAAAACTTTAGAATTAAGTAAGACATCATTTTGCTGGTCTTTAGAATGCTTCAAATTCTCTGTTCATGAATGAATTTAAAGGAAAACTGAGAAAGGTATCCATGTAGATAATAAAAACATTAATATAGTTTTCCATGTCACATTTTACATTATATTGTCTGTACCCTGTGTTTGTAATTGTAGAGAGGGTTATGTCACATTTTACATTACATTGTCTGTACTCTGTGTTTATAATTGTAGAGAGGGTTATGGGTTGGAGGAGAGGAAACGCCCACATCATTTTCGTACTCATCTCTACTGCTGGTGTGATAAAGAGTCATTCTCTCAGTACAGCTGTGTAAGTACTATGGTACTAACAGAAGTGGGAGGGGGTGGAGTTGAGGGCAGGCTTTGTACTGTTGGTGTGAAGTCACTTTCAGTATAGCTACTAAAACACAGAAGTACTAACAACGGTGAGTGGAGGAAAGCTCTTAGTTGTACTAACAACATTTTCTCTCTGACTTTTTGGAATAGTGCAGATACCACTGCAATCGAGAAAAGAAGATGTTGAAGTGGAAAAAACTGATAATTTAAGTTATTGTGTTAACTTAAATGATGCTGGACCCCATCGAGGCAAGTGACACAACATTATATTACTGAAAAACAACATGAAAACTACCGTAAGGTGCTTTAATTCCAAGGGGCTAAAATTTCGAATTTGTTACAGGGGCACAATGGTGATAGTTTTAATTTCACGTTATAGGAAATTCTTTTAAATTTCAATTACAAAAGCATTGAAATATTTTTAAAAATATAATTCACTATGGGTAAATTTTGAGGGAAAGTGATAAATGGTGAACATAGTGAAATGAAAACCAGCATGTTAATTTGCCAGTCTACAGTGTGTTATTGTTGTATAATCTGGGATCTTTTGCACAAAAATCCCACTTTAATTTTAAGGAGGAATAACACATTGTCACAATGGCTGACTTGTGTTTAAAACATGAATGAAAATATAAAATAATATCAGCAATGCTTGTATATTCCTTTTAAATTTGATTGCCAACCTGGGTAGCTCAGTTGGTTAATGTGTTGACTGCTGATCTGTAGATTTTGGGTTCAAGTCCAGCAGGGGTTTTACCTTTTTTTATTACTTTCTACTAAAACTGCATTTTTTAACCAAGTAAGGTCAATAAGATTTCTCTGCTGTGCTATTTCTCCTTAAGAGGAAGTGAAGACTTTTGATTATACATATACATTCATTGGCAAAGTATATTACTTGCGATATATCTACTGAAATGGGAAATATATATAGTAGAAATCAAAGTTTTTGTCATAGAGAAGTTTTATAGTTATCTTAAATTTGTAAATTTTATGAATTTCCTACATTTGTACATGGCATTTGGATTGATGATGTTTATATGAGGAAGCAAATTGAAGACTTGTTGTGTGAAAAATCACTATGTGCAGTACTCTAGTACTAACTGATGTAGAATGGGTGGGGGAAAGAAACACATTTTAAAAATCTCAATTGTACTTTGATGTAACTAAGAATCTCTGCACCAGTACAACTTTATGATAAGTTTACAAATGTAAATGTGTACACTCAAGTTTGAATTCACTATTAAAGAGTCTTTCATAGTAAATTTGAACCCAAGTGATATAATTGCTTGTGTCAGTTATCAAAAAGTTTAACTTGGTTTTTGTACAGTCTACTCTGAATAATTATATTGAAATTCAGGGAACCGGTCTGAATTGTTCATTATATTCAAAGTTCATGACAACCAATGTTAATTTACATAAATAATGTAACTTTAGTATAATGGATAGTTCAATATTGGTGACTTCAATATAAGTGAATTTGACTGTATTAACTCCGAACTAAATATATTGCTGACCTTTGAGGAGATTTACCCCCCCCCCCCCCTTACATAAGATGGTACAACTTTTCAGGTGATAGGGTATAACTTTTTTTGAAGGGAACACTTGCCACAGACTATGTAGTAGAAATCACCATCAAGCCCTGGGATCCCTCAGACCCTAGGAATGCAGACGTATCCTGTGGAACACTTGTCAGTATGCATCCATTCCACGCAGACGAGGAAGGGATGGTGTATTTCAGAAGACAAGCCAGCTTAATACAGGTCCGAACGTCTGTCTGTGTACATGCATGTTGTATTATTGGACAAAAAATTTAATTGTGTGATCTCTATTACATGCTTTTCAGAAATAGGGTAGGTAGGTTGGATTTTTTATTTTGGTGGACAAGGTAGGAAAAAGGTCAGTAACTCCAGTGGATATTTGGTGATAAATGAAAACCAATAGTCGGATACCTATGGCTGATCTCGTCTTCTACTCATCATGATGAGTAGTCTTCTATTCATCGTGATGAGTAGTCTTCTATTCATCGTGATGAGTAGTCTTCTATTCATCGTGATGAGTAGTCTTCTATTCATCGTGATGAGTAGTCTTCTATTCATCGTGATGAGTAGTCTTCTATTCATCGTGATGAGTAGTCTTCTATTCATCATGATGAGTAGAAGACGAGATCAGCCATGGGTATTCGACGATGATGAAAACCATGCACGATATTAATATGTTGTGTAAATGTCAATAACAAGAGTACCGCAAACGGTACATAATACGCCTGTGAAATGCTTACATAGGGTTTTTTCTTGTGCTATAATTTGTATAACTTTGCTTCAGGTAGTATCAGCCATCATGAGGCTGTGACAAACTTTCATATGAACAAAGGGTCTTGGCTTAAAAATCGAGATTTTCTCAAAATGGACCAAGTTCAACAACCTGTAATTTTTTCAAAAATGGAAGAAAATCAAAATCCATCCCACATGCACATCTTCAATACCCATACAAACACTCCACAAAATAAGAAGGCTCTCACTTGAAAACTGTGGGAGGAGTAGGGCGGACAAATTATGTACCCTCCATATAATAATTATTTCCAAATAAAGGGGCAAAACTCCTGGTAAAAAGGTCGAAATGGATCAAAATTGCAGTATGATCTAGAGTGACCCACAAAGAAGCTATACAGCAAGTTTCAGCATGATATGTGAAAGGGAAATGAAATTATAAAGAGAAAACCCCGAACGGACGGACAGACATCGCTGTACCATAATACGTCCCATCTAAAGACGGGCATATAAAAACTACAATACCATTCACACTTTTTGAAATCTTAAATTTCTTAGTGTCAACATTTTAGGGTAACCAGGGACACGTGATTTAATTACGATAAATGGATCGTGATCTTAAAAACAAAATAGGGTCTGAGATTGAAAAATAGGAGAGGTCTGGAAACTGGAACCAGACAACTATTTTATTTACACCTAATTCAGTGCATCAACAGGCATTTCTGGCCCTGGAATTGAAATATTTCCCAGAATTCTCATGGTAACAGTGAGACAGAGTGGAGGGAAGCTCTTAATTGTACATGTACTATAGTAAATAGTCAGGAAACTTCCCTTGATTTATCTTTACTTTGGAATATGATGCCACAAGTTATCATTTTACTCTCTCCTTGAAATGTGTCAAATATGCAAGCTTTTCAAATGGACCACACTATATTTTGTGTGATTACAACATTACGACTGCATTTATAAAATTCAAACATCTCAGTTTGATTTTGGGCAATGCATGTGGACCATTCTTTACTATGCTAAACCGCTTAGAGAAATTGATTTTATTTAAAGAAAATGATGGTGAATTCACATGTGTGGCATTTTGAGCTTTTATGTTTTAACACGCTTCAGGTGTACAATAATAAGATTTATCGATATAAAATTAAATCCATATAATACATGGTACATGTATATTTATCATTCACTTCTTATACTTAGAATTAGTTTTATACATATCACCTATTTAAGAAAATTTGTTGCAAACTGAAATGAATTACGTCAGAATTACATCCCTAGTGAAGTCAGTTCTTTCCTAATTATGCATGCACTATTCTAGAAGTGCACTTGTTTCGCAGATGAAAGATTCACCCAGATTTACACGGTCTGAATTCAGTTGATGGGACACAAATGTTCTTGTGGATGGCAATGATTATTTAAGTTCTAATCAAAATATTTCACTTAAAAATTAATGACATTTTATGAAGTAATACTTCTTTTAAGATGTAATGTGATTAATGTCCCTGGGTAATTCAAATGCACGTGATTATATGCATGTGTAAAATACAGCAAACAAGTCTCTACACTAAAACACAGTTATAGTGAACATGCAGGGCCAGCAAAAAACTGTTTGTTATAACCACACTTTGTTATGGGCAGTAAAATTTTCGGTATTTTCCTCTCATAGGGGAATAGATATAACTTTGCAATGAGTGTGAATTCATTATAAGCATGTTTGTTGTAGGTGTGTTTTACTGTAAGTGTGAATTCATTATAAGTTTGAATTCATTAGAAGTGTGAATTCATTATAAGTGTGAATTCATTATAAGCATGTTTGTTGTAAGTGGGTTTTACCGTAAGTGTGAATTCATTATAAGTGTGAATTCATTATAAGCATGTTTGTTGTAAGTGGGTTT
The DNA here is from genome assembly GCF_947568905.1 of Ostrea edulis. Taxonomy (NCBI): domain Eukaryota; kingdom Metazoa; phylum Mollusca; class Bivalvia; order Ostreida; family Ostreidae; genus Ostrea; species Ostrea edulis. Next base: position 26,738,819 of record NC_079164.1, read on the forward strand.
TACTGTAAGTGGGAATTAATTATAAGCATGTTTGTTGTAAGTGGGTTTTACTGTAAGTGTGAATTCATTATAAGCATGTTTGTTGTAAGTGGGTTTTACCATAAGTGTGAATTCATTATAAGTGTGAATTCATTATAAGCATGTTTGTTGTAAGTGGGTTTTACTGTAAGTGTGAATTCATTATAAGCATGTTTGTTGTAAGTGGGTTTTACTGTAAGTGTGGATTCATTATAAGCATGTTTGTTGTAAGTGGGTTTTACTGTAAGTGGGAATTCATTATAAGCATGTTTGTTGTAAGTGGGTATTACTGTAGATATCTTGTCTATTACAGTACAGCATGATAGAGGTAGCCCATTTGACCAGACAAGAAACCGAAAAACAGTGTCAGCTGGAGGTACTAAGGTAATGCCCACTCGCAGGCTTGTGTGAAATACCAAAAAATATATACATTGATAAAAGTTTGTATTCTCAATTATTCCACATGTATTTTAAACAAGATTGTACACTGAAGTATTTCTCAAACGCATTTCAGACTTGAGAACGAAATAAAAGAGCTACAGAAGAAATTACGAAAGAATGAGGGCTCTGACAATTAAAGACAGCATTCATATTTTCTCATTGTTTGATTGCTTAACTTGTTTCTTATTTTTGCCTGTTTTATTACTTTTTAAAAAATAAATTCAAATATAAGGAAAATGCCATTTGTTGTGTTTTATAATTGACATTGTTTTATCGTTTAATATTTGGGCTTTATTATTTTATTTCCCAACAGTCCAGTTAGAAGGAAATAATAGAGATGGTGAAAATTTTATTACCAAGTCATAGGGATGAACTACCGAGCAGCTTATGGAAATGTATAGAACTAAGGATATATGGAGAAGAATAAGATAAAATGAATGTAAAGGCATGCAGGGGCGTCAGCTGGCATGTACATCAGTTCAGTCAAAAAAGAAAGAAAAAGAGATATAAAAGTATTATGATGCATGCCATCCATTAATTAAGTAGTTCGTGACTGAATATAATGCTTAAATTATTGAATGATTAATATTGCTAAACAGTACTTTACTGAAATTCAAATTGGCATTTTTCGAATCTAAGCGTAGATTTTGCACACAGAAAACACAAAAGCCCAGGAGCTAGACACCCTCCAGGGCTTTGCCCTGGACCCGTAGGGGGCCTTAAGACGACCCCCAATCCCCCTACCTATCACATCATTCTAGCTACGCCCCTGGCATGTGAGGAAATGGATCGAGAGGTTAATATTTGAGTACAGCTACTATACATTATGTCGGAACAATCCCTTCAATCGGTTTACTTCCTAATCAGGTTCCTTAACATCACTGTTACAGTCCATCGGCGGTCATTAACACTGAGCTCTGAGAATTAATGCTGATAGATTCCAATCCATTTTTCATTTTGTTCTGGTTTTTTGGCACAACTCTTTTTCGATATGCCTTTCTGTCAAATTGTTTGTTCTTCCCCAGAGTTCCCACATCAAGGGCCACAATCCCAGATAACATGAGAACCAGAATTAAGATACCAAACCACCCCACGGCTTTTGCAGAGGGCCGGTTGTCCTGGCGCGTCCTCGTCGAGTATTTGGCTGTGTTCTTTGATTTAAAGACGGGCAAGGCCTGGAACGCAGCACCGGCGCTCATGTTGTGAAACGAAATGGTGGTAGAGGTATTTGAGAGTGTCTCTTCACCTAGTCAAAGTAGAAATTATTGATTAAGACATAATATCGAGTTATGAAATCAAATTGCAGTAACAATTAATGCTTCGGGATATTTTCAAGACGAACAATGTAGATATGGCATCTGTGGATATTTTGAGGTAAAAGTTTACAATACTATTTTTAGAGAAGGTTATTGGTAATTTCGAGACGACCAATGCAGATACAGTATTTTTGGAAATTACAGAGGTAAAGGTTTACTATTTTGGAAATTACAGAGGTAAAGGTTTACTATTTTGGAAGGGATATCATGCCAAGAAATCCCGTCCAGTCTGAATTCGTTGGCTTCAATAGGGCCATATTACATGCTGATTAATAGTAGCCGTCGCTTATCTCTTTATTGCGGTCACTGATTTATAACGGTTTTTCTATACCGGAGATTTTGCTTAGAATTTCTTGGCATGTTGACAACGTTATAAGCACTAGAGAAATATATCAATTTACACGCACAAGTGAAGAATTGCCACATATTTTGATGTCTTCTATAAGCTACCAGCTTTGAATGTCAGTCCTGTTTGTTTTGTTTTATTACCCTGACTTTCACTTCTAATGCTTGGAGCATAGCGAGAGAACGATCGTTATTGTGTTTGATGCTGCGCCACGGGATCGAACCCAAACCTCCCGGTTGCGAAGCGATGATGACAGATAATTGTATATTCGGTTTTATTCGTAAGAGTTGTTTTTACCGCTAATTGTATTTCGCGATATCAAGAATTCGCAATAGTTTTATTAGGACATAACGCATTACCTGTGGAATTATATTGATGTCAATCACGCTAAAATAAAGTCTGCGATAATTTTTGGATATACATGCAGTATTAAAAATGTTTGTTTCTTTCTCTCTTTCTGTCATTATCTGGACACCATGTTGTTGCACAGGAAAATGTTTTAAATGTCCACCCGAAGGATGGATTCTTTATATAAGGTCCGGAAAAAACCAAACCTTTTGGGAAAGAAAGGGGGGTGTGGATCGTCGGACCTAGGTCAGTTCTGTTTCTCAGCAACAGTGAAAGGTGTGGTTCCGGAGTTATGTTTACTATGCAGTCCATTTTTGGGAAATATTTCGGCCATTTTTCTGGGCCGGGGAAATTTAACTATGGGGTATGCCTCTCTGTGGTGGCACTAGCCTTTAGGTAACCCAGTATTTATAAGAATGATTTTTTACTTTACGTGATTTTTTCATTACCTCCTTTTCTCTTGATTTTTGTAGCCATGATTAGGGAATTGTGTGTAATTTGTAGAAACGATAATTTGTTTTACAAAGGAACTATTTTATGTTGGTACAGTAGTTGAGACTACTTCCTGAGGTGTATTCGAGCTGTTTACATAGTACCGAAATGTTTAACCATTTAGTTGTGTACCTACTTGTCGAAGCTGCTGAAGTAACACCTAATGAGGACGCCGTCCAGCAGGTTGATGACGTCGGAGCTGGCGTGACGTGTTCAGAGACATATACAGTGGTAACTTCCGTTACAGTGACGTTTACGGTGGTTGTGACGGTGCTGTAGATGACAGTGACGTTATTTTGAGGTGTTATTGGCGCTGTAATGATGGACTGTGAACTTATTTCTGTCTTTGTTTCTTCAGTTATCGTTGTTACCTCAGCTGTAGTTGTCCTTGAGTCTGCAATGAGAAACACTGGATTGTTATTGACAATGTGTAAATGAAGCGTGGTTCGCAAAAGAAGCGGTTTAAATTCGCAATTTGATCAATTATGACGGAGACACAGAATTACGACATAGTTTTGGAATTCTAATGTCTGTAGCATAGGTCTAGACAATATTTTTCTTGTTTTGAACATATTTTATTGATGAAATAAAAAGGATTGGGAATAAGTTCTAACAACTTACAAATATTTTTCTAGCACACTAAGTAAGTAACGGAGACAAATTTTGTGCTGCTGTTTTAAGGAGAAATCCGACATGGATTGATGGTGGAGGATATCTACAATTCTATTTTGAAATTCAAAAGGTTTCATATTTACCTTATTTAGTTTAAAAATGTAGTTTTAGTAGAAAGTAACCTGGGGGAAAATATAAAGACCCTGCTGGACTCGAACGCACGAACTATTGATCAGCAGCAAACACGTAAACCTACTGAGCTACCTAGCTATAGACACTTCTGAGTCCTGTTTTACGAAATATCTTAAGACTAAAATTTATTTATTCACTTAATTAATCGAGATGTTTCTATTTGTGTGTGAAATTATGAAGGTATCTGGTATTATGAACGTATCTTACTTATTTTATCAGATTCGTCGTATTTACACTCGCAAATAGTGCAGTATGCACCTTTGATCTCGGACCGTTAAATAAGCTCAATCTTGAGCCGCAAAATATCCTTGTGTAAAGGGACTCCAAAGTTTATAGAAACGAAGGGTCCTGTCTCTTCCACAGGAACTCCCGTCGGAAACTGTATGTTTGGGAGTCCATCGTCGATACCGGGTATCTGACGGAGACAGTTAAATGGATACAAGAAAACTTAGAATAACGAATATTCTGCCTAAGCGTTCTCATTTATATAAGAAAATTTTATCGAGCTTTAATTTTTACATGTTTGATTCATTAGATTTAATTATCAACGTTTCGATTAACTTGCACAAGAAAAATGACTACCATGAATTTTTCAATCTTACAAAAACGTACAGGTAATGCAGGTAAACACAGGTAACATCCTGTGTATTTGGGACGGTATATAAAGCAAGGGTTTTTTTCGGGCTCGGGGCTTCACACCTGCCTTAAATTAGCTCCGCCCCTTACTTAACTTACCTGAGGAAAACGACCGGTTGAAAACCTCGGCCTTCAAGTTTTTGGCCATCAGGTTAAATGGGATTCTCAGTTTTTACAAGGCGTATATTGTTTTTTCCAATACGTATACTTGCATTTCAACACATTCTTGTTCATTATCAAGTAGACTAATGTAAATACATGGTTTGATGTTGGCTGTTCTTGTTATTGTAAAGTACAGACAAGTATTTCTGTGTTAACTAAGTTATAGGTCACGTGAGTCATTCGAGAGACCTTTTTGCGATACATATAGGTCTGTCGTCCATCATTCAAAAAACGTTCGATTTTCTTTTAAGTTTTCTTAAAAAAAAAAATAAGGTAAAAATGTGTTGGTAGCACTAAGGCTACAGGATAACAGTATTGTGGAGTTTTAATGACAAAGTACATGTTCCAGTCCCATTGGGCCGAAATATTAGGTCAAACATCAAAACTATCTAAATACAAAAACCTCACGTACTTCTAGACGTCCAGTAGACAACCTGTAAGTGAATTATAATGAACGTTTCATGTTCCCCGGGGAGGTGCTAAATTGCACATAAATATCTCTATTGTCCATTGTTACGTTGAAATTCTTTTTACTATAATTGCGAACTTGATTAATTTCCCCCTTGGTATGCGGGTGGGGTCCAGTGGGAGAGGGGGGACTAATCCCATTACATGGAAAATAAAGCCTCTTTCGTATAACCTACTTGTTACTGTATTGAAATATAAGACAACTGAATGTGGGTAAGGACACGTGTTAGTGAATATGGCTTGACGAGTCCTTCGACCCGAGCATAAAATCTCTATAAATCTACAAATGAATTGCTTCAAAACTCCCTTCTCCCTACCCTAAATGTAAGGTTCCCTTCTCCCTACCCTAAATGTAAGATTCCCTTCTCCCTACCCTAAATGTAAGACTCCCTTCTCCCTACCCTAAATGTAAGACTCCCTTCTCCCTACCCTAAATGTAAGACTCCCTTCTCCCTACCCTAAATGTAAGACTCCCTTCTCCCTACCCTAAATGTAAGACTCCCTTCTCCCTACCCTAAATGTAAGATTCCATTCTCCCTACCCTAAATGTAAGATTCCATTCTCCCTACCCTAAATGTAAGACTCCCTTCTCCTTACCCTAAATGTAAGATTCTCTTCTCCCTACCCTAAATGTAAGACGCCTGCGTACTTTGGCATGGCTATTGAGACTTTCAAAATTGTAAACAAATCTTCATGACCTCATCACACTTAAAAAATCACTCTTGCAGTTGAACTTTTAGATATACAGACTTGACTTATAACTCTCGTCATGTATGTCCATCCTCTAATATTCACTCCACATTTCATACTGTATACAGCTTTTTGTTCATACTCTGTAAATGAATATGTATCATGCTGATGAGCCGTAAGGCTTAAAGCCAATAAACAATACAATACAGATACCGCTGCTGTGCCCAGTGTGAGAACGACCAGGTATGGATTGCAATATTTTAGGTACGATGCTCCAGGGCTCATCACTAACATTAACAAGACGCTCATGGACCACATAGCTCACTTAAACAGCAAATATCCTAGCAATAAACAAGCTTAAGCACGACTATCATTATACAAGCAGCGTGGTTCTGCAAATTTTTTTTTTTTAGAGGTAACGACTAAAAATTCATTAATTATCCAACTTAATTATTAGACTTGACTACACATTCATCAATTATCACATGCTCTTGTAGACGGATATGGCTTTTCATCTTTAACATTTCATCTAAGGATGCTTTGTGCCAAGTTTGGTTCAAAACTTTGGTTAAAGGGAGTTTAATTCCCCATTGAGGCCCCTTCCTAACCCCAGGGGTCATGATTTCTTCAAACTTGAATCTGCAATATCTCAGGAAGCTGTCATGTAAATTTCAGCTCTTTTGGCCTAGTGGTTCCCGAGAAGAATATTTTCAAATGACCTCACCCTATTTTTGTGATTATCTCCTCTTTGAAGGGGGCATGGCCCATCATTTGAACAAACTTGATTTCCCTATACAATGTATATCAGCATGTAAATCTTTGACCCCCGTATGTGGCCCCACCCTACCCTCGGAGGCCATGATCTAAAGAAATTTGAATCTACTCTAAATTAGGAAGCTTGCACTTAACTCTCTACTCATATGGCCTGGTGGTTCTCGAGAACAAGATTTTTAAACAAAGTTGCATTGAATCTCCACTATGTCAGAAAGCTTTCATGTAAATTACAGCTTTTTTCGCCCAGTGGTTCTTGAGAAGCTTTTTAAATGACTCCACCCTAATTTTGCATTTGGTGATTATTTCCCCTTTGAAGGGAGCATGGCACTTCAATTCCACAAACTTGAATAACCTTCACCCAAGAGTGATTTGTTTGAAGTTTGGTTGAAATTGATTCAGTGGTTCTGGAGAAGAAGATGAAAATGTGAAAAGTTTACGCCGACGTCGCCGACAGACAACGGACAAATTTTGATCAGCAAAGCTCACTTGAACCTTCCGATCAGGCGAGCTAAAAAGAACTAGACCAGTCGAGCCAGTATCTTAAAATTTTACCAGACCCATCCTCATTTATATTATTTCTTCTTTTCTCTCTTTCATTACTATAGATATCATTATCCGTATCAGGGACCTATATACTAATATTAGTATATAGGTCCCTGTCCGTATTGATTAATTATTTTGTCATTAATTTAATAATAGCCTTTTCTCTTTCAGGATTACACAAATTAACATATCACTTTGTCTAGTTGTCATTGGCTCTGCGTTAAAACACGCTGCCTTTTGATTTCTTTGATGGCACCTTATCTCCGCCCGAGAATCTTAGTTGAATAGCAATATTGTCAGGGTAGACAACTCAACATTGGAAATCGGTCGAAAATGGTAGATATGTAAAAACTAATATACCAGTATCTGTCAATTCCATTATATTCAATCGGAAAGGAAGTATTAAATGTCGCACAGCAGTTGTAAAGAAAATGACTTTCAATATGCCATTAGAGGGTCACAAACACTCGACGTTTAAAAAAAAAAAGTCTTCCTATAAACAAACTATTCACGTGAATAGTTTGTTTATAGGAAGACAATTAAAAAAAAAAAAAGATATCTAAAAAGTCGATTGCTTGTACTGAGGGTGTATTATAACTGGGTAGACCATCGAAATTTATTGAAAACAAAAGCGAAACACCGTACGCGCAAGAAAATGAATGTTACCTTTAAAATATCAATTATTAGTTAGATATGTGATACTTTAACATGTCCTGTCGGGGCACCTTGACGGGGAATAAAATAGACCGGACCCAGCTTTTACTTCGTTCGAATCGGTCGAAAGTGCCTTAGTATTGAGCCCTGGGTCACTGCTCCTTAGATCTGAAACTCATTACCAAATGAAGATAGTGATCTTAAAAGTTTTATTGCCATATGGTTTGGCACCACATGCAATTACAAATCATGCATATCTTAGGTACAGTGTATTTAGGTTTGCATGTTGCTTCTGCTCTGTTTATCTATTCAGCATATTTCTTTTATGTTGTGTTTTTTGCATGCCTTAAAATATGTGTTTTCTTTATCTTAATTTAGTGCTACATAAATTTTAAAATTTTTGATTACATTTACTTTCTTAATTCCTGTATTTCTAGCCCTTTGTTTAAGGTAATGCTCCGCTTTTTGTAAGTTCCTTTATCTCGCTTCTTGTTTGAAATTTGCTACTGCTTTTTTATGTGATGTATGCTTTTACGTTTATTGTTTGTATTTTCTTCCTATGCCTTTATATCTGTATATTCTTGTATATTTATATTCACGGAACCTTTCATTTTACATTTCTTTTGAAATTGACATTGCTTTCATCCTAGACAATGAATACATATTTGTTGCAAACTAGTTCGATCCGGTTTATCAAGTATGGAGCGTTGTCAAGGTTAAAGGGTGTAATGGCTGTTCTGTTTAAAGTAATGAATGGATGTTATATATACAGATGTATAATATATATATATATATATATATATATATATATATATATATATATATATGGAATACCAACAATTTTAAAGTTATTAAATTTTGTGTAACATTGATTAGATATCTAAAGTTACAAAAATCAATGGATTTATTAATAGTATCCGTATTCTTGACATTAGTTTTGTTTTATGATGACCGTTCTATGATCTCCTTGTGTTTCAATGGTGACATTTTGACTGTGTGTGTTCCGAGGTGACCCGGGTTAACAGTACTATTTTATGACAGAGCTATGTTACCTGTGCACCGTACAATCGTGTCCATAGTGTGATTTGTGGACGTGGAGAGGGTTTCGCCGGCCACGCACTCGGTGATGTTTACAGCGACCCCCGAACCACATTTCACTTCCTCGTACCAGACTTTTCCGGTCCCACAGGCCGCACCTGCGCAAACCACGGTTTCCTCAAGCCTAAAATAGAGAAGTTTTGTTGAAAAAGTGTGAAATTCATGGCTTTGTGGTCAACGTTGTTTGCCAACAGATGACGGACTGTGCTGAATAGGCGGTAAAAGGACTGTAAAATCCGATCAAGGTCTTTATATCCAAGTTAAGCTTTGGTATTTGGTCCAGGGAATAATATTTTCCGAATTTGATTGATCACACAGGGGATTTAAAAGCGTTACGAGTCACGAAAAAAAACCCGAACACGGTAGTGCGTAATTTTTTCTACAGAGGAAAAAAAATCTTATTATATATAGTCAAGTAACGAAAAAATGAAAGCATAAGAGTGCGTGATTTCTTCTATAAGTGTACAGAAGAAAATAAAAATCTTATACATGTAGTTGAGTCACGAAAACAGTGCGTACCCCCCCCCCCCCATTCCCCTTATTATGGACGCTCTTTTATTGTCACAAGAATGGGAACGCGACAGATCGAAGAACTCATGAATTCTATTAGATCCACTCATCAATTAAATCAAATCTATCAGAGACCCCCGATTTACGTGAAGGGGGCTTAGCTTATGTTGACATACATTGTACCAGTATCCGTAATTGACATTTATGAATGTTACTCTCATAACCTCATATAAACAATGTAGAAACGATTCATACACACAGAATTGTACAAAATATTTAATAAATAGAAAATACTGCATGTCTGTTAAAGAGATAACAATGTGTTAGTAAATCTATCACTTATCTAACAGTTATAAATCTTAAGAAGTTGATTCCTATTTGTTACATCGAAAAGCATTTCAAATTTCAGAAATTTGGAATTGATTGCTAATATTTTGGAATTAGAGAGCGTTATAATGATTTCGGTATTGTATGAAAATATGGTCTTGAATACAAGATAGAGTAATATACAGATTGTATATGCTTATTCATCAAAGGTACAATGTACTTAACGTTGCACCCCCCCCCCCCCATATAAAAAAAAAATCCCAATGAAACAAAGAAACAAAACAGAAACTGTCACAAAATATACTGTAAATATTTACTGTATATATTTAGTTGTGATTTCCAATATCTATATTCCCCTGGGGATCCAGGTTAGAATAGGTCCTCACTATGATGTACATGTAATCTCAGCTGAGATTCGGCTTGGCAGAATATTTGGACTGCGTCAACATTTATCACTGAATCTCGATGCAATCCTTCATAATTCATGTCTGGAAATTTACTTTCAGCTTTGGCCGGTTATAGCAATTAATATGTGCACTTGGATGACACTGCTGTTCGCTCCAAATAAGTTAGTTGACTATTAAACCAAATATGTATCACTATTAATGCTACATTACTTACCGTCTTAGTACATGTAAATTCCATAAAATAAATTATAAGTAAATTTTCTGTTCAAATGAAGACTTCCATGGCGCAATATTTTATCTCCCAAAATTGAAGAGTTCCCATAGTTTGTTTTTAGTTTAGCGATATATAAGTAGGTATGTGGAGATACAATGTATCAGTAACTAGATAAAACAAACTATAGGAACTCTTCAATTTCAGGAGATAAAATATTGTGCTAAGGAAGTCTTCATTTGAACGAAAAATTTAGTGACTGTTTTCATTTTGGGATTTTCATATCTAAACGGTAAGCAATGCAAAATTGATAGTGATAGAGAGTTAGTTTAACAGTCAAATAACTTATCTGAAGCGAATAGCAGTGTCACCTAAGTGCACATTAATTGATATAACCGACCGAAGCTGAATGTAAATTTCCAGACATGAATTATGAAGGACTGCTCCGAAATTCGGTGAAGGCGTCACCACATATTCTACCAACCCGAATTTCAACCGAGATTAATCCTTATGTACCCCTTACTTGTCGTAAGAGGCGAGTAAATGGGACGGTCCTTCGGATGAGACCGCAAAAACCGAGGCCCCGAGTCACAGCAGTTGTGGCATGATAAACATCACTCCTTGCTCAAAGGCCGTTAGCACTGAGCATAGGCCTAAATGTTGCAGCCCATATGAGTGAAATATTCTCGAGAGTCCGGGACATTAAACGATATATAGCAAACCAACCAATATATATGTTTTAATTTTTTAGCGCCTAGACTACATATGTATGTAGCATACTAAATATGAAAATGTGTTTACCCTTACCGGTATCCAAGCACTTTGCAGATTAGAGTCCCCGTCTCTGAGAAGTTGGAATTCCCCAGCGTCCCCCACATACCGTTCATGAAGACCTCCACCCGCCCTGAAAGGAGTCCTCCATCCGCCAACACGACTGGCACATCACCTGTAATATCAGCGGCTGTATACTCCTTGTGTGATAATTAGCATGGCGTTGTTTGAAATTATGACGTCTATTTCTAACTGTCACCATGAATGTTCATGACGCAAATAAACGGATTTCCCCCCAGATTATCTTGAACGTATGACACTACACACATTGTACAGAAGTGTCAAAGTCATAATATACAATTGTTTAAATCACAGTCCTAAAACAGTTTTGATACATGTTATTCATGAATACGTCATAAATGATTGTTAACAGACAATGATAATACAGTAAGTCATACCTGAGGTAGACACGAGGTATTCACAGACAGACAGGCGGGGCGGATTGCAGTTGTTGGTTTGCCAGTACCAAACATTGTCCACGTTTGCATACACAGTACAGGTTTGGCCAGTCTGTGCCCCCCATACACTCCAGGACCCAAGAGGCTCGTTATTCAGTTCTGGAAACACATATCCTCCCCCGACTTTGACCAGTCCAATATAATACTCTTTATCTCTGAAATTGTCAGGATAGGAAATAATTATTCAAAATTCAGCTTGCACCATGTCTCAGAAATGTGAATAAAATGTTTTTGATGTTTGTACATGTACTTATTCTTTAGGTAACGTAGTTTTAGACGACTGTCACTATTGAGAGACCTGTTTAAAACTTGGTACATTCAGCACAGATACATGTGTAATTATAAATGTGTCAATGATGCAAATGCATTTATCTAAATTATACAAAGCCAATGGAGACTTAATGAACGATGATAAAAATCTTACAGTGAGAGGAACCCTGTGTCGGCAAAGAATTTGTGTATGCCCAGATTGTATACGTTGGCGACTGTCGCGCCACTCAGCAGCGCTGCACAGTGCGACGGGACGGAGCTGTACGCTACAGCGCTGGTCACCACCCGGTAACACTTGTTCTTGTAGGTGGAGTGTTGCGTCCATCCCGGGGGACAGGTCACATTCAAGGTTGTCAACGCTGGGAACAAATATAGAAATATACAAACAAGAACTAAACCCCGACAGTCCACCTATACACCTTAAAATATCATTCTTTCAGACTCAGATCTTTTCTCAGTCAGACCAATTGTTGCCAGACACAATGTGGCAGGACACCACAGAATCCCATACATGTATATGATTCTGCTAATACAAGCATACACACCAAAAAGAAAGAAAAAAAAAACCCACAAAAAACTAGAGATTGCATTTATGAAAAACAAATGTGTCCTTAACTCCCCCAAATTGGAAGTGCTCCAAATAAAACCTCCTTTCGTAATGTCTTGCATGGTATGGAGGAGAAAACAGGAACAGGAACATAGCCATTATGAACTCCGATAAGACACATAGCAGAAGTGTACACAAACTATTTTACACCCTCCACCACTCAGATCCACTATAACTTTAAGGATAACAATTGGATTCTTTTGTCCCTAAAATATGTACAGTAATCTGCAAATAGCATTGAAATATTGTACAAAATGTCAAGTCTATCGGATAAACCATATAGGAGGAGAAACGTTCACAAGCTATTTTAACATCCCCCACCCTTCTTGGATCCACTATAACTTAGGAAAATAATTGGATAATCCTGTCCCGATAATATGCACATTTAACAATAGCAATGACGAATTGTACAAGGTTTGAAATCTATCTGATAAGCCATATAGGAGGAGAAGTGTTCACAAGTTATTTTACATCCTCCACCCCTCTTAGATCCATTATAACTTTTAGGAAAATAATTGAATCCTCCCATCCCACCAATATGCACATATACAAATGACAATGAAGCATTGTGTAGAATTTTAAATCTATCAGATAAGGCATACAGAAGTGTTCACAAATTATTTTACATCCTCCACCCTTCTTAAATCCACTATGACTTTTAGGAAAATGATTGGATCCTCCTGTCCCGACAATATGCACATTCAAAAATGGCAACGAAGCATTGTACAAAGTTCAAAATCTATCATATTAGCCATATAAGAGGAGACGTGTTCAAATCTATCAAATAAGCCATACAGGAGATCGTGTTCACAAGCTATTTTACATCCTCCACCCCTCTTAGATATACTATAACTTTTAGGAAAATAATTGGATCCTCCTGTCCTGACGGACGGACAGAAAATACAAAAAAAACAACAATATGTCTCCCCCTGAAAGAGTGGAGATATAATAACATAACATCCGCGAAGGTTTCTATATCCATCAATAGACAGACATGTTAATTGTGTATTGGTAAAATTGTTTGGGCAGTAAATTTATTGAACGTACGTGTACATTAGTAATAGTGAATTGAAGAGCTCGTTTTGTGGATTTCCTCGGCTATGAATAGTGCATTTAAAAGGTTAATGGGAAATTGATTAGTAAATTCAAAACTAACTCCAGTGAGGTTTTTATGTGGAATATGTTTTATCAGTCGAAAACACTTCCAAGATACCTCTTGCTATCCATACTGTTCGGTGTCGTCTGCCATACACCTATGACTATTTCTTAAAACTATTTCTATGGTACCACATGGTGAAAGAAAAGTTGTAAACTTTTGTGGTTTTTATCCTTTTTTGGCTTAACCAAAACTTATAAAAAAAATTAACACGCAGTATGCAATTTTAGAAATATTCTATACCTGGACATCTAGCTATCAAATTGTGTTCAGAAGTCTTAACGAGCTGTGTAGGAAAACGACGCTATATTTAAAAGCCATTAGCTTTTATCTATATTTGAGCAAGAACAATATGTTAACACATAGTTGGAACTTCTGCGTAAAATCCAAAAAGAGAAAGTCTAAATTCGTAACGCTGTCACATTGTATTCTTCATAAGAAAATTGTATTCATTATCCTGACAATGAATTATTTCTGGAAAGTATTTTTGTAAAGCATGAGGTTTTACCATTAAAAATGATGAAATCAAACAAATCTCCGGCGTCAGATGGGTTCACTTCAGAATTCTTTAAAGGCTTTTGGAAATATTTGGGAAATTTTGTTACAAGGTTTGCATATGATAACGATATCCTGTCTGTAACTCAAAGACACGGAATTATAACTTTATTACCAAAAGGGGACAAACCAAGACAATTCCTTAAAAAAATGGCGGCCAATCACTTTATTAAATACGGTATACAAAATAGCCTCTGGCTCCATTGCAAATAGCTAGAATTATATTTGGGAAAAATAATACACCCATACCAAACTGGATTTATTTCTAATAGATACAATGTATATCGGAGAAAACACAGTTTGATATATGATATATTACAATACACTGAAGATGAAGAAATTCCAAGCCCCCTATCATTGATTTTAAAAAGACTTTTGACACTTTAAATATCTTGAAATTTATACAAAATCAACAACGTTACAATACTTTAATTTTGGACCTTCTATTTAAAAATGTGTACAAATCTTTTATAAGAATATTACATCAGCAGTGGAAATTTCTCAACAACTTTTACTACTGAAAGGTGCCGTAGACAAGGGGACTCTCTATCTCCCTATTTTTTCATAATTTGTGCAGACATTCTTGCTATGCAAATAAGAAACAATCAAAATATAAAAGGTATAACTGTAACAAACATGGAGAAAAAGATCTCTCAGTTAGCAGATGGTACCTCTATATTGCTAGATGGAAGTAGATATAATCTCATACATATTCAAGATCTAATCGACAGGAAGAGAAATCCTTTCTATTTTAATTCTAACTACATTTGGAAAAACGATCGTGATTCGATATCGACAGGAAGAGAAATCAATCCTATATAAGTCCTCATACAGCCATTACAAAAATGATCATGATTCGATATTGATAAAATATCGTTAGTAATGGTATGTGATTATTAGAGTGGTACTTAATGATATCGGCACGATATCGTGTTTGGTTTTTCGATATCGTATCTACATCATGTCTTGGACATAACTCTATTATCTCTCCTTGGAACCTTTAACACTTTGGAAGAAAATTCGGAATTGTCTTGTCTTTATTTAAATAATTTAAAATCACAAACTGTTTGAATTGGATAAAAAATGTATAGTAATGAAATACTAAATTAAAGTGGGGGTGTTCATAGATATACACTGCTGGGAATTGTTTTAGATGTTGATCTCCAAAATATACCTAAACTTAATAATGAACCCAGCGTAGGAAAAACAAAATATATTCTTTACCAGTGGAGGAAAAGATTCCTGTCTCCATTAGGAAAAAATATTGTTCTTAAATCCCTATTACTTTCCCTTTTGAACAACTTATTTATGACTATTCAGAATCCAAATGAATCCTTCTGTAGAGAAACTTTTCTTCTCTTTTATATGGAATGGTGAGTTTTTAAATTATAATAAATCGAGGCAAGCTATTGACAAACAAGTTGATGGTACAAGGGTTTCAACAGTCTCGATTGAAGCAAGAATTTCGCAAATTCTATGGTCGTTATAACGATCTAGTTCGTCAATACAGCCTATCATTGGGTCAACTGCTGTCTGACGTATTTCATCCTGATTGTTAGACCGTTCTTGGTACACTGATTTTGACTACAGATAACTCCGTTTACGTGATCAGGATATAGGACTCACGGCGGGTGAGACCAGTCGACAGGGGATGCTTACTTTTCCTAGGCACCTGATCCCACCTCTGATGTGTCCAGGGGTCCGTGTTTGCCCAACTCTCTGTGTTGTATTGCTTATAGAAGTTATGAGATTGATCACTGTTCGTTATCTTCACCTTTCATCAGGTAGTCTATACAGACATACCATTATTTTTTAATCCCAATTTTCTCATAGGTGGTAGAGATACCTTCCATAGGCACTGGTATGAAGTTATACGAGGGTTGTTCGGTATGTAATGTGTATTGTACGATATCTCAAAAGCATTCGACTCAAATAGTGAAATGAACATTACATCACTTCACAGTATTCTCCGGGGTTTGAAGTACATAATTTCAATCTCTGAATCCATTTCTGAAATGCGTCACTGTACGCTGATTTAGGTAGACCTCTGAAGCACTCACTGATGGCTCAGCCATGGGCTTGTCGGGACTTGTAACGACGACCAGATAAAAACTTTTTAAGTTTTGGAGATCTGGAGATTATTGTGGGTGTGGCAAGACGGTAACCTTCTTCGACTTCAAAAATTGCTTCACAAGCTCACATGTATGTGATGGAGCATTATCACGAAGTAGACGAACATGCCTAAATCCTGAAACAGGGTGTCATTCATGATAATATTTCTTGAGCTTTTTTAGTATAACATCTCGGTAATACCGACGTGTAATATTTTTGCCCTTCGGCACCGGAATTTGTACGGCTATACCATCACATGAGAAGAATATGCAAGAAAGAACCTCTTTGTGCTTATATGGTTCTTTTGGCAACTACAGGCCTTCTATCGTGTTGAGTTAGCCATATTTTGTTTCCAGTTTTTCTTACTGGTTCGAAATAGTGAACCCATGTTTTGTAACCAGTAACAATGTTTGCAAATTGCCTTTGATTAAATTTGGGAAACATTTTGAGCAATTGCTCTAAAGCGGTTTGTAGTGGTACCCGTTTTTGGTCATCTGTCAATATATGCGGTATCCATCTAGCAGAAATCGTTCGTACTTTCAAAATGAAATGCACCCGCGATAGCAATATACCAACAGCCTTGCCAATATCACGAATCGTGTACATGTATCTGCCATCACTTTCAATTATTTCTCTGACTTTTGAGACATTTGCCTTGCCTGTTACAGTCACAGGTCGGCCAGATTTTGCTGCATCTTTGACGGACTCTGTGCCAGTCAGAAATTCTTTCTCCACCTACGAACTGTCTCATAAGATACCTTATCAGACCCATAAATTTCCCCAATTAAGTAAAAATCTGCATTACGGAATGACCGAGTATTGTGCGAACTTTTATATAAGCTCTAATTTCCTCAATATTCTCAACCCGTTTCCCAACCAATTTTACAACAGTGGTCAACGACTGGCTCTATTGAATTGACTATAAGTTTAAAACTATGTGGAGCTGAAGGCTCGTGTTTATACCGTTGGAAAGGTATTGAATAGAGCTATTCAAGAGTATCATCATCCACGAAATTATGCAAAGTGTTATTGCGTTGTGGTACAATACACATTACATATCGAACATCCCTCGTATATACATGTATATAATAATGTATGTTTTGTTAAAGACTTTGTAATTCATATTTCTTTGAGGAATTTGTCAGGTTCTATCCAACCATTAAAATAATTTTTTAAAGATTCTGTTATAAGTAAGGAAGAACTGAATCTGATAAATTTGTTACCTATTAAAATCACAAAACATTCAGATTGCAGTGGTTCCAATTTAGGATCATGTTACACCAAAACTTTTTGTTTTAAATAAAAACACCCAAGTTTTCAACAAAATTTATTTTACACACAGGATCTGACTGAGAAACTATTCTAACACTAAATTCTTTGCAACTACCAAACCCACAGACTGCCAATCACTGCCAAATTAATCTTTTAATTATGAACATTGCTGAAGTCGGGATCTTCTCATGACTAACAAATCTGACCTCTATCCCCTGAGACTCGGGCGATAAAAGTTAGCATTGCCTACAGGGTGTCAAGTCCCTATTTATTCCTATAATTTCCTACAAACTAGAAGGTTCCTATATTTTCCCTATAAGTCATTACAATCCCTGTATATATATAAAATGACAGTCCTATTTTCAAAAATTATAATATATATATATATATATATATATATATATATATATATATATAGATCAGATAAGCTGTTTCTTGCAAAGTAACTCGTAGTTGATACCATCTATCAGGTGTAGCCAGGATAGTAAAATTTAAGCCATGGTTATTGATACAATCATACATGTTTTTTTATTATTTTTGACAAAACAATAGTAAGACAATTAAGAAACTGAAATAATTATCTCGAAACTTCTTAAATTTACATTTTAGCATATTTTTATTATGAATAACATTTACTGAATCGTCAATCCATTTCATGATTCAATCAAAACTGTCCACATCTGAAAGGATTTTGTCTTTGTTTATGTTTGATATTATTTCTTCTCCAGTAAGATACTATGCTTGCTAGATTTTTATGCAGAAACAATAAATTTTATACAAATTCTTTCATAAAACCCCTATTTAATCCTATAAATCTGCTGTAAATATCCCTATATTTGCTTGACACCCTGTGCTTATTTATATCGACAGAAATTTTAATTAGCAGCCAGTGACATTATCAAAATAAACAGATCACTGCAGTCCGTCACACACGTCAACGAGATTAAGATAATATAAACCAATTATTAACTATGCAAACAATTTCACACAAAATTTTACTTTAACAGATCATAAATAGGATATTCGCAGCAAACTTGTTTTTATTAAAAAGTTAACCCCCCCCCCCCCCCCATCTAATTACTGTACCTTTTGTAATACAGAAGAGACAATAATACACATTTTATGGGAGTGTGACTGTGGACAGGAATCTTTATTAGAGTTTGAGCATTACGTTAAGAATATAACAAATTTTCATATACCTATAACAAAAAGTTATTTTATTTTTTAACTGTTTGGCAAAAGTAAAGCAGACAAAAATATACTTCTTCTTTGGATTAAATATTACATTTATATAATGAGGTGTACTGAAAAATTTCTAAATGTAAGATTTGCGGTATCCCACATGAAACCTTTTTATGAGACCTAAAAGTATATCTTTTTATAAGAATGGTGATCGAATAGGATTTTTTCGATACCTGCTGGAGTATCTGGAACTCATTATTTGAATAAATGACTGTACTGGATCTTCTCTCTCTCTCTCTCTTTATAACGAAAAATCATAATACAAATTCTATTCAATCTGTACATAATTGTACTTTAACTAAACATGTATGGAAAAAAAGAACCATAACAAAAATAATTCAACGTACATTCAGGAAACATTATGAATTTTTGAATTGAACTAACGATCTATTGTTTGTTTGTTGGACATCCCTTTGAGAATTTTCCATTCATATTGAGACGTCACCCTTTGTATGTGAACCGTACAGAGCCTTAGTAGTAACAGTTCTTGATCGTTCCAACGCCCGTAGCAACAGGGGACCTCAGTTTTTAATGTCTCATGCCAAGGACCCGTAACTCTAACTTCTAGAGGCTGAACGAAGGAGCTGTCACTACTTATGTCTTGGGTCCGGCGCGGCTAAAGCACCGCGTCCGAATTACTAACATAAGGACATACTACTTTTAAAAAAAAAAAGGGGAATGATGGACATCTTTTTCTTTGATTTACTCGTTGCATGGCTCAATGAAGTGAATTTTTTTGGAAGGTATCGAAAAGCCTATTGTCCTATTCATTGTGCCATATTTGTTTTTGAAAATGATGTAAAATTAATTTGAATGTGAAAATTGATTACAATTTACGATTCAGTATCACCTCTAAATGTGTGTCAAATTATTTAGCTCAATATGTTCTCTGCACTGATTTAAATACCCGCAGGCGTGTTGTATCTCCTGCGGGATGCGTAATACATTTACTAGAAATGTTTTTTAGCCTCGATACACTGAAAAGCCATTCATGCACAATTGTATTTTCAACATAGGGTATCAGGCTTCTTATACCGGTATTTAATTCATTTTAAACATCCCCACTGTGAAATTGTATATTTTTTATAAACCAGAAAATTATGTAACTGAAGGAAAATATTTTATTTACTGATGCAATTTTGTATTAAAAAGAGGAGAGAAAATTATATAACTCAAATAATAGTAAATCAAAAATACTATCCCATGTAGTTTAATACCTTTATTTAAGAAAGATACCTTCCCACAACTGTCAAATTAAGGATTGTTTCTTTACTAAATTGTGTTGGTTAAATGCATTCTTTTACTAGGACATTTTTGCGGTTTAAAACTTATTGAAACGTATGAATGTTTTATAAGAGCATTTATTTCAAGAGCATTTGAATAAAATAAATCATGTTGTTTGAGGTTCGTGATTTTTCATCCAACAGCATTTGATCGTGTGTGACATAAAAATTAAAGTTTATCGTTTATACTACAAACATATGATTTAGATGGACCTTTGTATGAATAGTTTCAAAGTTACAAAGAGTTTTATGTAGAGATTCATTGTTAACTGTCAACTATTCAAATGCTGGAGTTCTACAAGGTTCTGTATAAGGTCCTTTGCTGTTCTTGATATATGATAATGATGCTGCAGATACATATGCAAGGTGAAGATAACGAACAGTGATCAATCTCATAACTCCTACAAGCAATACAAAATAGATAGTTGGGCAAACACGGACCCCTGGACACACCAGAGGTGGGATCAGGTGCCTAGGAAGAGTAAGCATCCCCTGTTGACCGGTCACACCCGCCGTGAGCCCCATATCCTGATCAGGTAAACGGAGTTATCCGCAGTCAAATCAGTGTGCCAAGAACGGCTTAACAATCGGTATGAAACACGTCAGATAGCATTTGACCCAATGCGAGGTTGTATTGACGAACTAGATCGTTATAACGACCATAGAATTTGCGAAATGCTGACTTCAATCGAGACTGTTGAAATCCCTGTACCATCAACTTGTTTGTCAGTAGCTTACCTCGATTTAAAAACTGACTATACCCAGAACAAGCTCTTGCATATCGAATCAGTTGAGATATATAAACACCATATACAGGTGATAATGGAATATTGCTACATAAATGTGGGAAGTTGACGATGGAGAAGCTGAAACGTACTAACATTTTATAGACTATTCGCAGTTGATAAGAATTTACAACCTGCTACAGACAATTTAGCAGACATTGAATGCAGGCTTCACAAAGACCATTAAAATCTTACAATATGGTCCTGAAGGGTGGCTACTGAAATCTAATCCTCCGAAAACAAAAGCAACATTGATAAAAAATATACTTTAACAAGTATAGATATCTCTCTCATCTCAATATTTCAGCTAGAATATTGACGCACATATGAACAAACGGCTACTGGTGGTAGTGAAAGTCGCCATTTCATGTGTGAATCGAAAGAATGTTCGCGAAATTGCCTGTTTAGTTGGATGTGGTAAGAGTACTGTCCTTATACTAACGAAACATTTTAGAATGTTCTGTGTGTGTGTGTGTGTGTGTGTGTGCGTGCGTGTGTGCGTGCGTGAGTGTGTGTGTGTGTGCGAGATGGGTCCCTCTCATGCTTAAGGTAAACCAGATGGTACTCGAGTGCGTGCATTTCAGTGTAATTCCTGGATCGTTATAGGGCTGATCCAACTTGTTTTCAGGGCCGTAAATTACATGGAGGCGGAGGAGGCAGCTGCCTCCTCCAACTTTTGAGCCAAAAAAAATTTTAATTTAAAGTTCATTAGAATTTATGTTGTTTCCAATAACTAAGAACATGATACCTCCCTTAAAAAGCATTCCAAATCTTTCTTTTAGAATGAGTTAGTCAAGTAACATCTTAGAAGGCCCTAGAATCAAGGATTTTGCACGAAACGTGTTCAGTGTGCACAAAATGTGCTCAGCGTCTGGGGACCTGGGCGGCCCCCAGACCCCCGCCTAATTTCCTGCTTCCTCCAAATTGAAGGTTAATTTACGGCCCTGGTTTTTAGCAGAGTTATCACAACTTTGATGTTATCATCGTCGCAAACACAAATGTCCTATTTATTTTATTTGAGCATAAATCTATTTAGAATTTGCTGTGCATATTGAAGACTAGTATACTAAATGGTAGTGAAAAGTTAACTTGTCCACCATATTACGGGACAACCGTGGTAAAGTAGCCAAAATGAATGATTCTATAGTACGTATACAGGGAAGAAGAAACACCCCCCCCCCCCCACACACACACACAACTAAAATTCAAACTGAATTGCCAAACATTGACTCTTTGTACAGTACATATGTGTTTCATAAGAGCATAGTTACTATCTGCTTCCGAAGTAAGTAGGGGAAGAGTGTGATTATTCAGATATAGAAACAACTAAATGCGGCGATAATTGTCAACCGATTATCTAAACCTTCATGAAGGTCGTATCTGTACTTTGAAAATTTAAAAGACTTCCGAAAAATATACTTACTGCAAAAATTTAATTCTAGACCAATTATTTTATAAATTGGACGATTTATTTTCTACTACGAATTTCAAATTGTTGTTGAATTTATCCAGACTTTTTGAAACTATAAATGAGGTGGTCAACCCTCCAAGTTGAAGTTAATTTGCCAATTATATTCTGTAATCTTCATTATTGTATATGTATATATATACTTATATATCAATTTCAGTGGGATTTTCTATGTATTTCTCTATGTCATGTTGATGGACTTAAAATTGTGGGAATAAATGAATATTGAATTGAAACTGGTTGGGAACTAATGTTCCAATGTATCATATTACATCCCAGGAAATCCCATGCATTGTTGTATACTAAATGTAAATTGCACCTGCTATTAACGAACGGAACTAATTGCCCATTCGGATCAATTAGACAATACTTATCCACTGTGAATGTAATGTAGTTTTATATGGTGATTGATACGTAAATGTTCTGAACTTAGCCACAATTCAAACAAAAGATTTATTTCGGTGTAATATAATTGACAATCCTTTATATTACACGAAGCAAAGTTAAGGTCCATGCATTTAGCATCATTTTTTCACACCTACAATTTTGAGATATTTTCTTTGTCTCTTTGTCCTGTGTTTGTTGGAAGAGGCCGTCCTAAACTAAAAACTAAATAAATTAAAAATAGGCATGTTCCCTTACAATGGTATAAATGCTGCGAATAAAAAATATTATGGGGGGGGGGTGTAATTTATCAAACCAAGGCATGAAGCTCAAGTAGCACAAAGAACAATTGTAGTTTCTTTCATTAATATTTTTAATTAAGAAAAGTAATGAACAATGTATGTAATTCGGTTATGACATAACATGGTGCGAATTGTGCTTATAAATGAACTGCAAAGCAGATTATAATTCAATCTATCACGTATTTACTTGCGCTCTTTAATATTTTTAAAGGATGAATTTTTAAGAAAAACGTAGAACTTTAGTGACGTCACATAGCAAGTAATGTCTCTGATTTTTTTTTTTTTTTACCTTACTTATAGAGTGAACAAACTTACACCGCTGTCAATGCCGACATTTTAAAATTCTTGTAAAAGGCTTTGTAAATTCTTATACAAAGGTTTAACTGAATTCGCTTAATCAATTTATGATGTAAAATTTTACGATAAAATTGTTTTAATCGCTTGTAAACAATTCCCAAAATGTTGATTTTAATCAAAATGAATAATTTTTCGCCGATTTTTGGTGCTACCTTATCTACATCTTAACTTCCGTTCCGTTCTGTTCCGCGATTAGCAACACCCCCGAAAAACCCGTGATTTTCACTTTTAAATGCTGAGCGTTTGGAGAGTATTGTCCCAATCACTATCGATTTGAACGTCTTAGGTTTGATGAGCGCGGTTCGGTCTCACGACCACCTGGTTACGAAGCGAACGTTCTAGTACTACTACCGCAAGGATAAACTATTCATGTTTTACACAAAATATTATAAATGCGTCATGAGTTTATGTAATATCTAGACGAAGACTTTGCATGATCCTTCAGATTCAGTAACATCATATCAATATATAATTTAAAGCATTTTGTCTTGTAAAGCTAAATAGGAATTTTTTATCATACATGGACGTAAACAACTTCACAATCTTGATTCAAAGTTATCTATCAGAGGGTAAGGCTATTGGTCATATTTAAAAAAAAAATCCCTGTACATATCGAGATCAGTTTGAAATCATGTTGCACGAAAATGTTTTACCAAGGTGATCTTACAAGTTACTGGTTTGTGCCAAGATGGTTGCCATTGCCCGCAAGAGGATCAATAGAGGCTGGGTGACGGGGTAAGCCCAAAAAGTTATACGACCTTTGAAATCGGTAACAGTGGTGGATAAACGTGACAACTGATATATCTGTAGTGTATAGCTTCTATTATCTGCATAGATATGTCATCAATCGAACGTGCGAGCAGTGTGTAATGTCCCGTGAGCAAATACAATTAATCTTCCTGGCAGTATTTCATTGTTTAATTTGTTTTTATTTCTCTATGGATGAAAATTCAAACGAATGGCAGGTTTTAACGACTTTAGTTTAATCAATGTAACTGACACATCATCCGATTGTGTGTAGTAATTCTATACGTAGGTCTCGTCATGTTTCGGATAAGAAGAGTTGACATTTTGTCGCTTTTAAATCAATCTGTATTCCAATAGTAAATTGATTAGCATACGCGTTTAAACCAGATTTTTGGAACATGCATGTTCTGTTGTCACTGTAAAGAATTTAAAAAAATCAAATCTTTTAATCATTAAGATTTTGCTTTGCTTTTAGTTCCAATGGTCGAAGACCAAAATAGCGATGGCAATGCCTCCGCCGCCGGTCTATCTGGTGTCTGTAACACCCTCTTTCGGCGATGACAATGCCTCCATCGTTCGTCTGTTTGTCAACGATGATTGCAATAACAATGTCTCCATCGTTCGTCTGTTTGTCAACGGTAATTGCGATGACAATGCCTCCATCGTTCGTCTGTTTGTCAACGATGATTGTGATGACAATGCCTCCATCGTTCGTCTGTTTGTCAACGCTGATTGCGATCACAATGCCTCCGTCGTTCGTCTGTCTGTCAACGTTAATTGCGATCACAATGTCTCTGTCGTAATGAAAAACAAAACCCTACATGGTCCTTCTGTCTCGTGTCTGTAAATATTTTGTGCGATGACAATGCCCCCCATTGTCCGTCTGTCTGTAAAAAGTTAAGTCTATATTTTAAATGCCTCCATCGTCCTTCTGTCTGTAAAAAGTTTGATCTGTATTGATGTGGTATCAACTGTCTGGTGTTTGTAAACGTATTCTTTTGCATGGCGATGTCAATGCGTTCGTCTGTCTGTAAACATTTTATGCAATGACAACAAAGATCCCATCGTCCGTTTGTATGATGTGTGAAAACCTTTTCTTCAAATACTACTCATACAAAGAGGTTTTTGATTCATAAGAAATTCATGGAAAAACACTATTTTGTATGTCGAAAATAAAATTTTATGAACGATATGGCTACTGTTACAAAGAATAGATTGGCCGCTAAACATAGAGAAAGGTCATTCTGTGTACCAAGTTATGATTTTGATGGAGAGTATGACAATTATCTTCAATCTTTTTAACCTGCTACTCCAGGTACAGATCTATCTCACTGGAAATATACTTTGTACAATTAATAACTACAAATGGTTATTAAATTCTAACTCTTAATGTTTTTAAAGATTAATTTAGCAAATGAAACCCATTCGACCTACACTTTTTTGGTCTGATCGCAGCGATACAAAGATTGGTAATATTGTTATCGGTTTTAATTCGGGTTGTTTCTGTTTTTCCAACATACATGCATACAAATACCTGCAGTCAGTAGAGCTACATTATCTTTTTCTTGGTTTCTGTGTATCACCAATGGTTTTTGTGTATCACCAATGGTTTCTGTGTATCACCAATGGTTTCTGTGTATTATGAATGATTTCTGTGTATCACCAATGGTTTCTGCTACATATCGTCAGAGTACAATGTATTGTGAACAAAGATAACTCACCTTCAGTATTTTTAGTAATTCTATCAAAATGATGGGGGTGGTACACTGTACTTACATCAATTTCGTGGATATTAAATTCCATGGTTACGAAATTGAATCTCTATTTATCACTTAATACAAGCACATTTCTCTTTAATAAACTGTAAATGTTTCATTTCTGGCCAAGGCCAACCGCTAAAAGAAGGAAAACCAGGTGCTCGAGAAAAGCAAGTATTTATCAGATGACACGAACTTCAACACTACTTCATTGTATGTTCTATAATTAAATGCAATTTTTAGAATATAGGAAGAAGATTCGTCCCGCATCACTATTTCTTGTGGCGAGTTCAGGAAAGTTTTAAAAAGGGTTGTTATGTTGGATGCAATTTTCCAGCCCCAAAAGGGAATAGTAACTACCAAGAAAGTTCTAGTTAAAATTCGACATTTAAGGACAGGTGTACCAACCCGGTAATCCCTCTCTAGATTAAATATTGGTTATAGGCAGCAATTAATTCAAATCTAATTCTCAGAGCCTGATGTATATCTGTTAATTAACAGCACAATTTTATACAAACGAGATGACTTCAGCTTTTCCATCGTCAGCTTCCCGATTTATTGTAGCAATATTCCATGATCACTTGCATATGGTGCTTATGTCTCTCAACTGATTCGATACACGAGAACATGTTCTGCGTATGATAAATACGAGGGTAGGTTCTGACAAGTAAATTTATGTTACAAGGATTTCAAGAGTTTCGTTTAAAGATGGCATTTGGTAAATTTTATGATCGTTATATTAATTTAAGCAAATACGAGCTACCAATGGGTCGAATGCTGTATGATTGATTCATATCAATTGTTAAGTCGTTATTTACATTTTGATTTTGACTACCCATTACTCCATTTATCCGATCCAGATAGGTCTCATGGCGGATGTGATGGGTCAACAGAGGATGTTTACTCCTCTTACATATAGGCACCCGATCCCTCCCTCGATACGTCCTGAGGTCCATGTTTGCCCTTCTTTTGATTTTGTATCTTCTATACGATTCGTGAGATTGATCACTGTTCGTGATCTTCACTTGTTCATATATTTTTGACATCATAGACAGCTGCTTCTTCAACAAAAATGGAAAACGCAAATATTCCTATCTAGTGATCAGTCATCCAAAAAATTACTTTGTTAAACGTCACTCTGATTCCATGCACAAGTACTCTGGAGTTGAAATAAAAATATACTGGAGTTCCTCATTGACAATGTCTTCGTGTTCTTTGGTGATCAGGTCTTCCAACAGTCTGTTTGAATCCCCATGGGCACGAATTGTGCTCCTTTCTTAGCTGATCTGTTTTTATATTCATATGAAGCAGAATTTATTCAAAAACTTCTTTGTGAGAAGATAAGATCTCTTGCTGTGGCCTTCAATTCGACATATAGATATATCGACGACGTATTATCTATTAACAATAATAATTTTCATTCATATGTCGATTCGATATATCCCCGTGAATTGGAAATAAAAGACACTGCAGTCATCTACTTCTGCTTCATACTTAGATATTTTATTGAAAGTAGATATTAACGGCAAACTAACAACTCAACTTTATGACAAACGGGATGATTTCTGCTTCTCCATCGTCAACTTCCCATATTTATGAAGAATTCCATTATCACATGCATATGGTGTTTTTATCTTTCAACTGATTCAATACGCCAGAGCTTGTTCTGCTTATGACCAGTTTCTAAATCGAAGCAGGCTACTGACAAACAAGTTGATGGTGCAAGGGTTCCAACAGTCTCGTTTTAAGTCAGCATTTCGCAAATTCTATGGTCGTTATAACGATCTAGTTTACCAATACAACCTATCATTGGGTCAAATGCTGTCTGACGTGTTTCATACCGATTGTTAGGCTGTTCTTCGCACACTGATTTTGACTGAGGATAACTCCGTTTTCTTGATCCGGATGTAGGGCTCACGGCGGGTGTGACCGGTCGACAGGGGATGCTAACTCCTCCTGGGCACCTTATTCGATTTCTGGTGTGTCCAGGGGTCCGTGTATGCTCAAACCTCTATTTTGTATTGCTTATAGGAGTTATGGGATTGATCACTGTTCGTTATCTTCATCTTTCATGTAGATTCTTAATGAATGCTTTGATATCGTATACTTGAATTTTAACAACGTAAACGTTTTCATTCTGTTATAGAAGAAAAATGTTATGATAATTATCAATTTGAATGGTGTAGATGAATGTTAAACAGTAAATAAATGCATTCCTTCAATACATATCAATATATATGCATAGCTTATGCGATGTCATAGGCACAAATGTAATAAAGTTACAAAACTGAAGAAGATAATTATTTAAAATCTTGTTTAACAAATAGATATATTAGTTCTTATTTTTTGTTGTTGCAATATTCAGTATAAAATGGACGAGCCTCCTTCCGTGATTTTGGACTTAATAAATGGAATAAGTCTATGGTAGAAAAGACAAGCACATGCAAATTTTGTCAATGTCGTAGAACATACATGTATTTACAAAAATAAATATTGCCTTGTTACAACTTAAGGAAATAAGGGTTTAAAGAGAAAAGAAATAATGAAATTTTCAAACCTCAAGTGCGATTTATCTGTAGACATGTAAGTAACGGGACAGTTGTATAAAAATAGTTTTATGTTGGACAACACACCAAGGTAAACAAAGACGGAGACTGCTGTCATAATAAAACATACAATATGGTTATAGGGCGGAATAATTATGAAAATTTAGACATCTGACCGGTTGTTATTTGTTTTTACGTCAGATACTTGCAAATATCTTACCTTGGAGAGAGGAACAGACCAGAGAACTCAATATAGCCAGTAGATATGATGGAGGCATTACTTCAAGCACATTCTTCAAGCATTTTAGGACTATAAACTGATTCACAATCGCATGAAAAAAAATTGTTATGTTAGTCTGAGAAAACTGTTGAAATTAATTCATCACACATCGCCGGTACGGATCCATTGAAATTGCTTCTTTCCACGTGAATAGCGGCAATGTAAATGTATAGCAGAAAATGTAGGAAAATTGATTTTAATTATCTTGTTAATCTGTGATGAAAACAATAAGCTAAATCTATCTTTTAACTTCACGATGACAAAAAAGCTGTAAAAAATAGGTCAATATTCCTTTTAAAATGCACTGAACTCAAATAGGAAGTTTGTGTTGTAAAACATTCATTGTCAGTTTCCGAACTGCTCTAAATGCAATTCAATAAATTTTATCCCAGATTTTGGAGAATCCTTCACAGCAAAGAAATCAATGTAATAACATAAACCGCCCCCTGAATAGTCTATTCGTCTATACACATCAGAAATTGTCTATTCAGAAAGAGAGAAAACAAAATGACAATCAATCAACTATCATATTTTGATAATCATGAGACACATGAAAGGTGAACATCTATTTCATTATGGTATATCATATTTATTCAATTAATAAACTGCCCCTCACAATTAACACAAATTTATTGATGATACTTCCACCAAATTCTTCTAAACCAAGAGTTAAATCACCACCAATAACGACAAAACCAACAGCAACACCACTAATATCAAACTCAACACTTTCAAAACTAAAACCTATGAAAACCATTTACACCACCATCATAAAAAATCACCACCACCAACACTACCCACACCACTTCTATCATCATCATCATCACCACCACCTACCACACCACTACCACCATCAACAACAATGATCACCACTGCCAATCACACAACTACCACCATCAACCATAATCATCACCACTACTTCCATCATCCCACAACCTAACACCATCAACAGCAAATATCACCACGGCTATCGACACCAACCACACCTTTACCACCAACACCGCCGCCAATCATTACTACCGTCAACCACACCAACTACATCACTACCGCAATCATCAACAATAATCACCTATATCTTTAATCAGGCAATCGGAGGAATCCACAATCAAAATCAGTATGCAACGAACGTCCTAATAATTGGTATGAAACAAGTCAAGATAGCATTGGACCTTATAACAGGTTACATTTGCAAATTATATAAGAAAAAAGGCAGACACCACAACCGATGAGATAAATGTAATTATTATTTATGCGGTAAACAAATTCTCAATATTTTTTAACTGCGGCCCGTGACAGGACTGCTAAAACTCAGTGTCTGTGGTATATTTGCATAATTGACATCTGAGGTCTGGGCATGTTTTGAACCATCCATTAAGTAAAGGGTTATCCAAGATAATCCTTACTACCATGTCCTTCAAGTCTCTGGGGCACCTGAAACATACATAAAGAGTTCTTTGAAAACATAAGCGATTCGTGTTTGGCATACGAAATGGACAACTGTTTTCTCAGAATACCGTTGAGGACGGGTTGATAAGTAGTGACTGGTGGAACCCTGTCATTTTGTTGGTTTTCTTTGTTCTAGAGGAGGGACCGGATTATCAGTCCCTTTTCAAGTAGAGAAGGTTATGTAAATTATATATATATATATAAACAACCAAAGTCCACAAATCGGATGAAATAAAACACGCAATACAGCTTCAAAATTGTGAATACATCACTTGTCTTAGACCCAAGGATTTGAAATTCCGCCCAATTGTAGGGGGGCCATCCGCCCCAACACAAAGACTTAGTAACTTGCTGGACATTATATTAAAACCTCTGTGTAATGAAGTCAACAGTTTTGTCCGTGATGATTTAGATTTCTTACGACACTTACCTGATAAGGTAAACGAGAACGCAATATTAGTAACGTTTGATGTTGTTAATTTATATACTAATATTACTTAAACACTAGGACTTCAAGCACTAGAATATTGGATAGATAAACACCCAGAACAAATAGATGAACGTTTTTCTAAAGACTTTATTTTAGAGGCAACAGCACTTGTACTACAAAACAATGTTTTCACATTCAACAACAAACACTATCTTCAAGATAAAGGTACCGCAATGGGAACCAAAATGGCTCCAACATATGCCACACTTACACTCGGCTATTTAGAGGAATTATTATACCAAAAAGTTAAAAAATCATTTGATGAACAATTCGGTCTATATATAAGACAAAACTGGAAAAGATACTTGGATGATTGCTTCATTATTTGGAACCAAGACATTACGGATTTGAATAAATTTAAGAACATTCTAAACGAATTGGATATCAATTTAAAATTCACAATGGATTACAGTACATCTTGTATACCATTCCTGGATGTTTCTGTTATCAAAAAGGAGGATAAAATAATTACAGATATTTTTTACAAACACACGGACACTCACTAGTATTTACACTTTTCGTCCTCGCATGCAAGACACACAAAACGTGCCATACCTTACAACCTCGCCGGAAGAATATGTACCATCGTTAGCGAAGAACCTACCAGAGAACAACGTTTAGGGGAATTAAATAGATATTTACAAAAACAGAATTATCCAATCAAACTTATAAACGACGGAATCAAGAAAGCCAGAGAACTCCATAGAGAAAATCTTATCAATAAATCCAAAATCAATCCCACAACAAATTCACACATTTTACCGTTTGTTACAACATACAACCCAAGGAACTCTAATGTTACACCTATCGTTCGGCAACTCAACGACCTACTAAAAACAGATGAAAAAATGGGAAAAATTATGAAGAAATATACTTTTATCAACAGCAAGAGACAACCGAAAAATCTTAGGAGACTGTTATGTAAATCTAATTTTCAGGAAAAGTCCAACAAAATTTTTTCCCCACCGTTACCAAATGTGACGATCGGCGATGCGGAACGTGCCCATACTTAAGGGAAGGAAGTTCGTTCAAATTTAACAACAAGGAATTTACGGTAAATTCAGATATGACGTGCTCCACCAAAAATTTAATTTATGTTATAACATGTGCTGGCTGTGGAAAACATTATATCGGTGAAACTGGAACTACTCTGCGAACTCGTATACGAGTTCATAAACAACACATTTCAGCACCCGAATACAGAAAAATTAAAGTTAGTGAACATATTGATGTGTGTGGCCACGGACAATTCAGTGTATTTCCGTTTTATAAACTGTATACAGAAAATACTATTTCCCGACGAGAAAAAGAAAGACACTTTATTAAGACTTTAAAACCGGCTCTCAATAGCTTACTGTGAAATATGTTTACTGTTATTATCTATGACGTCATAATATTCTTAACGTAAAAACCTTTTCCCTTCATTCGTTTATGACGTCGTTATACGTGAAATGTTAGGACGCCTTTATGACGTCAGACCATTTCAAAACTATTTTAAAATGTAACACCTGAGGATTATAAAATGAAAGCGCTTGCGTTAAATTTTTAACTTTGTGTACTGTTTATTCTATTTCTTTTAATATATATATATATATATACTGTATATATATATATGTATGTATACCTTAATCCCTCGGTTACTAATACTTTGAACACACATCATAACCACTTTATTTGTAGAAGAGTGTTTAACAATTTCAATTATACGAGAATACGAGAAACTCCTATAAGCAATACAAAATAGAGAGTTGGGCAAACACGGACCCTGGATATACCAGAGGTGGGATCAGGTGCCTAAGAGGAGGAAGCATCCCCTGTCGACCGGTCACACCCGCCGTGAGTCCTATATCATGATCAGGTAAACAGAGTTAATCAGTGTGCCAAGAACAACCTAACATTCGGTATGAAACATGTCCTAACAATCAGCCTAC
This sequence comes from Ostrea edulis, assembly GCF_947568905.1. NCBI lineage: Eukaryota > Metazoa > Mollusca > Bivalvia > Ostreida > Ostreidae > Ostrea > Ostrea edulis. The sequence goes on from NC_079164.1 coordinate 26,771,343, forward strand.
CTCGATTTAAAAACTGATCATACGTGGAACAAGCTCTTGCGTATCGAATCAGTTGAGAGTTATAAACACCATATGTAGGTGATAATGGAATTCTGCATAAATATGGGAAGTTGACGATGGAGAAGCGGAAATCATTTCGTTTATCATAAAGTTGATTTGTGAGTTTGCGTGAATATATATTTTTAATAAAATATCTAAGTATGAAGCAGAAGTGGACGACTCTGAGGTGTTTTTTATTTCAAGTTCACAGGGATATATCGAATCGACATATGAATGAAAATTATCATTGCTAATAGATAAAACGTCATCGATATATCTAAATGTCGTATTGAAGGCCAGAGCAAGATATCTTGTCTTCTCACGTAGAAGTTTTTGAATAAATTCTGCTTCATAAGAATAAAAAAGTGGACCAGGCCCCATGACCATAAACTGAACATAGACAAGTCAAAATTACTTATACCTGAAGATATATAGAGCACAAATGTAAAAAAAAAAAAAAAAAAAAAAAAAAAAAAAAAAAAAAAAAACAAACCAAACCTGCAGGTTTATGAAAAATTCAAATGCAAACATGTACTGAAAATTTTATTTTTTTTATGAAAATTATTTCAAAAATTAGCTGGATTTGAAATTTAGACTTAAGTCTATTCTCCGTTTATTGTCTTCAGGCCAGCAGGTCAGCTAACAAAGGAGCAGAATTCGTGCCCATGGGTATTCCATCAGACTTTTGAAAGACTTGATCACCAAAGACTACGAAGATATTGTCAATGAGGAACTCCAGCATATATTTAATTTCAACTTCATAGTAATTGTGCGTGGAATCAGAATGGTGTTTAACAAAGTAATTTTTTGGATATATATCCTATAGAAAATGCAAGAGTAGGGCAAACACGGAACCCTGTACACAAGAGTTAGGACCTGCTGCCTAGGAGTAAGCATCCCCTTGACTGGTTACACACACCGCGAGTCCTATATTTTAATCAAGCAAACGAAGTAATCCATCGTCAAAATATGTAAATAACGGCCCTAAAAATTGGTATGAAGCAAGCCAGATAGCATTTGACCTAATGTCAAAGTTGAAGTTACAAATGAGATGATTATAATGACCATAGAATTTGCGAAATGTCGTTATACACAAGTACCCTTTCTTTTTAGATAAGGAATGTTAGTTGAAATTTCTTAATTTCATTAACATAACTAAACGAAAACCTCATTCACCTTATATCTTATAACTGAAATTGAAACAAAGGCCCATTTTCAAGATTTGTCGATCCTTACTGATGAGAAAAATCCATCCTCATGACAAAATCATATGATGATGATTTGATAAACACAAATCATTCAGTTACGAGACAATTTTCACTTAGGACATTTTATTGATAAAAATAAAAGTTACCTTTGTACAAAATAAGTTGATATACAATATCTAACACATTACCTACATCACGTATCATGTAGAATAGAGAACCAATATGGTTGAAACTTGAAATAAAATGACCTTCAAGAGACAGTGGTCTTAGATACATCACTCTACAAACTCTTTCTGATCATCTGGAATTACTTAATCTCGATCTAATAAACGCTGTGAATTTCTTAAATTCATCATTTCGCCTCCGTCGATATTTCACAGACAGGACATCTGGTGGATTTTCAACGTACAATGTAAAAATTATCATGAATTTCTATCCCGTTGTGTTTTGTAAGCTCACTGGTCCATGCATTTCTCGTGTACAGAGCTGTTGGATAACGCCCTTTTATAAAGGACAGGAAAGATCTGCAGCATAGTTAAACACTCTTTTGGTAGTCTGACATGTAATCCGGATTCAGCATACATCTTTGTTTGTGACACGTAATCCGGATTCAGCATACATCTCTGTCCGGCATTTAATCTGGATTTAACATACACCTCTGTGTCGGATGCTGATTTTCGCCAGTCCACCTCTCCTATAAGAGAAGGAAAAATAAATATACATTCATCAATGAGCCACATAACTCACCCAAGTACAAGGAAGTGTACATATACTTTGTTTTAGAAATGAAAATGTAGCCTCACGATTAGATATGATTCTAACCAGAGCTAAAGCTTCATTGTACACAATGAAAAGATTATTCACCTACAGCAACACATTAAAATCTGAACCTAAACATAACAACCTATTCGATTTCTCTACATTTCCATGTAGATTTACGATACGCAGAAACCCCTATCTTAAGAATCATGGTTTGAATTAACTTGGAATCTAATTCATTGATTTGGGACTACTAATTGTAAAATGTCGTAATTTACAACTCTACTTGAAAGCTTGCATATTGAACACAAAGTAAATAAAACCAGTTGAGATGCTTTATATTTACATGTACAATTGTGATCCCAGCCCGCGAAGTACAAAGGTTGTTTAACGTGGTATCAAAGATGCAGGGATCTATACCATATAAGGAAACTATATATTTTTGGACCTTGGGTTTTGATATCCACGCGGAGGAGGGCGTGTCCTCTAAACAATCGTCAACCGACAGTCATCGATCAGAGAAATATGTCCTTTAAATTTTGGATGGGTAAAATCAAACAAAATACAATAATATAAAAGATTTGCGCATTTCAGACGAAAGCTTTCATTTGACGCCTCATAGCCCTGATGTAAAGATGATTTTAATGGACTGGCAGAGCATAGAGTTTGACTCGCACATTTGATTTGTTCTGAACTGGATAAAATTGGTAGAGGTTCATTTTTACGAAGATTAAAATAACTTTAACAGTCAATTCAAAGATTGGTACTGCGCATTAGTACTACATCAGTAGAACTCAATCGGAATTTTAGCAGGACCATATCTAAATATTACTTGCATTGTAAAGTATAGTGCAGTGTTTGTTTTATTTAGAACTTATATTTGTATGCCTATCAATATTTATATCTTGATGAAAAATTCCTTCCATTGATTGTTTATCAAAATGAACCCTTTTGACAAATACTTATTGTCAATATACTTTAGCTTTCGGTTAGATATTACTTTTCTGAACATTTGATTCTGAGTTTCTCTCTAGTTCATAAATTGAATAGAAAGTAATGAAATCGACTTACAAACAAGCGGCCATTTTGAGCATGCACTCGTTTCTATAGGACACTCCATCTGTACCACACACTGGCTGCAGATTACTAGGACATTTCCGGAAGTTGCGACACCCTTGTCGCTGTTTTGGGGGATTCTGGTTCTTCCCTCTTACATTTCCCGAGTGTTGCAGGTGCGCTTTATTTTGTCGCGCTGTACGGTGAGCGATTGAGGTTTGCTTATTGTTTGACGGTCCCACACTGTAAGTAAACTGCTTTGGTGCAATAACATTATATATAACGGAAGACTTCACACCTGGTCTTAGTCCTGTAGAAGTATGTCCTAACTTAGTTTTGATCACATTAGCGTTTTGATGATTTCGCAATGCAAAATTGCTTGGTTGATTTTGCATTTGTTTTCTGTTCATGAATTTAGGCATCGAATATATTTCCTTTAAAACAGGAATTTGATGACGTTTTTGATATGTAGCGAATCGATATTTTGGAGGATAACGTTTTTGGGGTCCACCATTACGAATGGGTACAACAAGCTTGCTTATACGGTGTTGATTCCCAATGCTTTGTTTCATTTTTATTTGAGCGGCCTTCTTTACCGGGATTGTTTTCTTCGGCGCAGGCGTGATGACGTCTTTCGCCTTCAACTTTCGAGCCTGTATAATTGTCTTCTGTTTGCTTTGTCCTGCAGGAGAAGATGTTGTAGTTCGATCTTCCAATTCTATTCCTTCGGTGATGGCTTGAGCTGTGGTTGTTGTGATCTTGTTATTCACTTTCTTTCCGGATACTTTTGGTTTCAGTGTTGTTACATCTTCAGCCTCTATTTCGTTCTTTGTTTGTTTGTCTGTTGTGGTAACCGTAGAGACTGTTGTGATATCATCAGCCTCGATCTTTTTCCCCTCTGCCTTGGTCGCAGTTGAATTGGAAACAGTTTTCACATCCTCACCTTCGTAATCTGGTTCTTCTGTTGAACTTGTGAAGCTGTGTTTGCCATTTCCAAAATAATCGTAGTAAAACATTGATGGTAATGCTGTATAATAGTAATACGCATACTGATCAGACCCGAGATATGGTTGTATGGTGGTATGGTCGAAGTAATTGTCCTCGAGACTCCACGGTGTCGTAGTCTCATACTTTGGAAATGAAGATATGTGATTTGAAGACTGTTTCTTTTGTGTTTGAATGTTGTTTATTTTCGCCTTTTCCTGTATATTAATTCCAGAACCATGTCGTTGTTGACTTTTCCCGTTAGATCCATGTTCCTGCTTTGCTGTCTTTGTCTTCCATTGAGTTGGACTTTCAACATGTCTGGTGACCTTTGTATTAACGGTGTGGATGGAGTGTTGTTTTACACCCAAAGTGTTTCCGCTGGACTTCCAGGGAGAAATTTTCCCAGCATTATATTTTGGATTAATTATGTCGTTCCAGGAGATTTTAGGTTTTGTCTTCAGAAGCTTTCCATCACCTTTAAAATAACGACATACATCTTTTGAATGATCATATGACCAATTACGAAATGAATTGAGACATTGAGATTACAGTATTATGCTCATTTAAAAAAAATAAATTGGACAAATTATATGAATTAGCATAAATTTGAATACCAGATATTGCTTATAATTTTGTAACTTATGTACATTAGACAGTAAAATTTTCAAACATGTTTTATCTATGTATTACATGAGAGTATTCATTTCCATTACTTAATAATTGTATCAATCGTAGTAACCACCGTCTTAAAACATTTTCAATAGTATATATGTATGATAGATCAAACTCACATGTCCGATAATCCATGAAAATAAAAGTAGTCAAAGTAAAATATAACCCAACAAAAGCCTTCCTCATCGTGTTCAATCAAAGACTAGACTATCAATAAAGAGCTGGACAGTGCCGCGTGCTTATTTATCAAGCATGTGTTGTTGAATAAGGGGCTCATAATTACCATATAAGGTGTATTTGTGACCATAAACACCAATCAGTGACCAGCAATGACGTCATGATTAAAGACGCCAGAAAACAACTAGACACACGAAATAAACAGAAGGTTACGAACTGTGTAATAACCCCGACAGGACGGAGTGACATATGATTGACTCGGTATTTCATGTCCAGGCTATTACACACTATTTAATCAAGATGTTTTTTCTCTGTTACGCGGTTCTAAAACACAAGTAGGGAGAAATAAAAAGGATGATAAAACTGCTAGTGATCCATGCTAGATAATAAAAGATTTTATTTTCTGTAAAAATAATTCAGGTGTATCGTAATTAACAATGGAGATATTCATCTTTTTATTGATATCGGTATTGTTCCGTACATAAGTGGTTCAATGAGCCAGAAATGTATTGTTGAAATAATTTAAATGACAATTACAGATACAATCGTTGATATCTGCTTTAGTGAATTGTTGAAATGATTGGGGTGATGGTTAATCATCATAATGATCGTTACCGAAGGTATAATTCGTTATGAAATGATGTCTATAATGTAGACATTCTAGACCTTAATGTTTATTTTTTATGGGGTAGGTTTTGCATGTTGAGCTTTCACATGCTTGCGAACATACTAATATTATAAAACAGACTTGAAGGAAAAGATTGTGACATTTTCTTTTCCATTGGCTCTCTACATTTCTGCTTCAATATTTATAATTCTAGAAAATGTGAAATTTATTCATCAATGATTCCACGATTTACATAATGTACAGTCGACTATTGTTCCAAACAATTAAATCAGACACACACAACTCACATTCAATTGTTTTTTTCTTCCAAAACTATAAACGTGTGTCTTGCCTATCATGACATTTTCAAGTAGCTGCAAAGAAAATCTTTGAATCATTTTTATTTTTGAAAGTAATATACTGTCATGTATTTCCACGGAAAGCTCTTTTAAATTAGTAAGTACATGTACGTACCTGATTTTCACGAAAAAATGAGCTTGGACTTTATTTCTCTAAAATAGGGGATTTATTATACATTACCTAACAATTAATATATTCGTTATAATGTTTAATGATTATATACAGTAGATTGCGAAAACAAGGAGGACAATCCATGTTGCTAAAAATTCTCAGACACTTACCGCTAACACTCTTGACATTCTACAAGGGGAAAAAAGCTTCATTGTCGTGTTTGAGAAAAAAAACTCAGACACGTAATATTTCAATATCTCATTCTAAAATTAAATTGTACACTTTGTCACGAATGATTTTTATATACTTTGCGATGTTCAGTGCAATTATTTGCGATGTGCTATAACATGGCATTTAAATAAGAATTTTTGTACAAGTGAATAGAAGATTCGAAGGCTTGAAATTAAGGCAGTGAGCTTGCATAGTCATCGACGCAAACCCTTGGATATAGAACCGCTGTCTTACGATATAAGATTGGATGCAATTTATATATATCAAAATTAACCTTTTACAAAAGTAATGTCATCTGAAATTCATTGAATTTCAGTAGAGAAAAAGGTCATACTTTACAATTATACATGCTTTATTTTTCTTTTGAGAGGATCCTTTTATATTTTGAAACCTCTTATGACAGGGGTGTCTAATTTCGCTCCGTTATTAATCATAATTTGTTAAATCCAATGAACTATGAATTCGATGATTTTCCTTATACGCGGAATGAAATTTTGTAATGAGAAGTAAGTCCTTATCAGGGTGTTCTCTATAACCGTGTAATGCGGTAATGATAACAACTTCTCTCATTTGAAGCTCTGTTTTCGGGTGGTATGGAGCTTTAATGAATATTTGAAGCTCTGTTTTCGGGTGGTATGGAGCTTTAATGAATATTTGAAGCTCTGTTTTCGGGTGGTATGGAGCTTTAATGAATATTTGAAGCTCTGTTTTCGGATGGTATGGAGCTTTAATGAATATTTGAAGCTCTGTTTTCGGATGGTATGGAGCTTTAATGAATATTTGAAGGTATGTATAGTAGGAAAATACGTATACTTTAGGATTTTTTTTTTTTTTTTTTACATTAAATTCATGAGACAGCGATGAAAGAATACAAGGTTGACGTGTGCATTTTTTTCTGCACTGTAAATCGAAGGTTTTTATATTGGGTGGACCTGTAGCTCTCGGATCTGTCCCAATATTTTCTCAGAGAGCGACAGTTCTGCAGCTAATGACGTTGCGAAGTGAAAACCCCACCCACTGAGGTACCGCGACAAGTCTTTTGCAAATGCCCCCCTTCCCCCACAATATTGGGTACATTTGAGGCATCGTAGTTAACATGTCCTAACGAGGTGTATGATGTGTTATTAGTATTGATTATATACTATTTACATTTCCATTATTTCGACTTTGATATAGGGCACCCGGGGATCCGGGTTAGAATAGGTTCTCCGTACCCCCTTATTTGTTGTAAGAGGCGGCTATATGGGGTGGTCCTTCGGATGAGGCCTTTTAAAAACCCGAGGCCCCATGTCACAGCAGGTGTGGCACGGTAAAGATCCCTCCCTGCTCAACCGCCAAACATAAGTCTAAATTTTGCAGCCTATCATCGGCAATGACGTCTCCATATGAGTGAAACATTCTCAAGCGGGACGTTAAACAATACATAACCAACCGACCAACCTCGGCAGATGTGATCAGTGAACAGGGGATGTTTACTCCTCCTGTGCCCCTGATCCCACCTCTGGAATGTCCAAGGATCCGCATTTGCCCTTCTCTTAATTTTGTATTCTTTATGGGATTTATGAGATTGATTACTGTTCGTTATATTCACTTGTTCATCTATACAAATTGAAATATTAGCCATTTCCTCATGCATGTGTTGTAATGAAACTTCGCAGTTGTTTTTCAAAATGAAATTTATACATCATCATATTCTCTATTTCTCTCGTTGTATTGATCTCTTCAAAGCTTCAACTTTTTGTGCGCCAAAGACTGATATGTTGACTTACGCCTTCACAATAACACGGATGACGTTAAAACACCTCCGTAGTCTATTTTCCAATGAGAGACCTTGACGTGGTGACCGGCATAAAATGTGTACGCAGACTGACCATCCAGACTGGTTATGAAGGCCGGCACGCAGACGACCATTGGATAATGGAAGTTTTTATATGACCTCACTAGAATAGATGCTCCCAGACATTTATTGTATATTGTTAAGCAAGTCTACACTTAACATATGTAAATAAAACAAACACCATGATATTTCTGAATCACCTATGCATTAAATGCGTGACATGCTGTGTGTCATATAGAAAATATACTTAGTCAGTGTTTAGGTTGGGTATATAAAGTTTTGGACACACGTATCAAACGAGCATGCTTCTTGACTCGAGAGATCAAGACCAGTTAGCGAAGAAAGACTAATATATAATGATGATAATGAATAAAAATTCATATTTGTATGATAAATTCTCACATTAAGGCGCTTTACAAACATACAATTAAAAACACAGTATAATTTTTTTTAATGACGATGAATAAGACAAAATTAATTATTCAAAGTGTTAAAATTAAACTATTATTTTTAGCTAAAGAAATATATGTAACGTGCTGCGGTCACCCAAACAAGTGCTGAACACACTCGCCTTTGCTTAGATTGCGTGATCAAGAGAGATGCTCTACCACATCACTATAAAAGCTAGCTCACTAGGAAGGCAGTATAAGTTCCCTCTAATATTGTCCGGTACATATATTTGCATGATGACGAGAAATAAAGATAGACAGATAAATATAGTACATGCGCATTCTAAAAATTAAGTAAAAATAACTAGTTTGAAATAGTGTAAGAAAAAGTTTAAATAAGCTAGCCTATAAAATTGCATTTTCAAAAACACCAAATAGGTTGCGATTGACGGATGTGAACTGGAAGACCATTCCACGGATTCACCGCAGCAGAGCAGACTTTTCTTTCACATTGGGCGACTTTGGTTTGTACTCGAGTACGAACTCGGGCTACCCGAGTTGCAATCGAACGGAGAGAGTTTCAACTCATATAGGACGCATTGTCAGCAAATCTCGTCTTCTACGAGGGTAAGTGTGTTAGCAATATGATGGTCCTATAATGATATTGCGCATATGTCAGTTTTCAAACGATGGATGTGATTGGTTGGAGTATTATAGATGTATATGGGAGTAAGAAAGAACATTTGAATATCTGCCCTACTACATTGGGTAACGAACCGAAGTCGCGCTATAGATTTTAGTGTGGTAACAGAAGCCCATTCTTCAGAGCGCAGTGTGTGAGTTTGTTCTTGAATGACATTTAATTCCTGAAGATAATTTGGGGCAGTTCCATGCCGTGCTAGTAAACATGAACTAAGATTTTGTACTGCAGTCGAATTTCAAATGGAAGCCAATGCAACTCTGCAATGGTTGATATTGGTCTTTCCTCCTAAAGCTAATGATCCCGTGGGGATCCGGGTTAGAATAGGTTCTTAATACCCCTTGCTTGTCGTAGGAGGCGACTAAATGGGACAGTCCTTCGGATGAGACTGCAAAAACGCAAAGTCCCGTGTCACAGCAAGTGTGACACGATAAAGACCCCTCCCTGCGCAAAGGCTGTAAGCGCCGAGCATAGGCCTAAATTTTGCAACCCTTCACCGGCATCGGTGACGTCTCCATATGAGTGAAACATTCTCAAGAGGGACGTTAAAGAAGCTAATGAGACGGACTGCGTTATTCTGGATTCATATTAGACCCCATGAATTTTCCAAAAACGGAAGTATACACATTTATACGATATTTATGTTGTCAAACTAAGTACGGAACACTTATTTCTGGAAACATTTGTAAAATTAAATGTATTTGAATAGGTTCAAATAATATCCTCACTTTCAAATTTCCACACATAAACCATCCATGTGTAAGCATTTTACATAAAAACAAAATCGATGGTGATATTGTGCGGCCCATAATTAGATTTTAAAAGTTCATATCTAGAACATATTTAACACATGCATGTGCATGGGCTGTTAGATAGGTATTGTTAGATAAACATGAAAAATATTTTGTTTATGGAAGAAAATACTCGCCGAGTACGGCATCAAATGATAACTTCATCTCGTCTGTATAATGGGACAATATATATTTTCCGTCTTCCCTTGTATTATGTATAATAGGCATTGCATCTTCCGCATCCCCGTAACATATACACACCAGACGAGAAAGCAGTAAAAGAAATAAGAAGTTTATAAAAAGTAAAGGTTAGTAAGAGTATTCCTCACACATTTTTGAGCAATGAAAAGTGCATATTACATTGTATGAACAGCAGTCAATGAATGGTGAAGATAATGAACAGTGATCAATCTTATAACTCCTATAAGGAATACAAAATAGAGTTGGGCAAACACTGACCCCTTGATATACCAGAGGTGGGATCAGGTGCCCAGGAGGAGGAATCATAAGACAGGTAGTACTTTGCGTTATATTTTATTACTATGGTATGAAGTATTACGGGAGATTCTTTGCTAATCATTTGAATAGTGTTTTGCACATAATTGAAAATAGTGAAGGCTAACAGTGTTTACTCTTTACGCCTGACAGATGAAGGTATTTGAGTGTTCTATATCCATATTTCAGTCCACCGCCTTTTTTCATTTTATCGATACAAACAATGAGCATTATGTGTGTTGACCTTGACCTATTGATGTGATTATTTTGGGCTGTATATTGTATTCCTTCCATAGGTGTGTATATTTTGCATTTCACATTTTTCCATTTGTAATTCTCATCTTCAAGTATTATATACTACATGAATTCTTATATAGGATAAATGTATATTATTTAAAATTCTTATTCTAGAAGTATGATCAAGCAAAGTGCATTTAAACTTTTAAAACAGTTCATGCATTTGAATATTTTATACGGTCACCAGACTATATAATTTATTACATGGTGTAGGAGTACTGCTATTGTTTTCTTTTATATCAAACATTGGGAAAACAACGTGTGTGTGATAACAAGAACAATAAATAATAATCTTTAGTTTTACAGTCGAACATAACAGCAATGAATGTCATCTATATATTAGCTATTTACCGACTTGCATAGATGTTGGCACTACATGTATATATAGGGGGTGTTACACCGACAACGTTTATGTTCGTTAAGATATCCAATTAAAAAAGTGAAGATAACGAACACTAATCAATCTAATAACTCCAATAAGAATACAAGATTCAGAGTAGGGCAATCACTGACCCCTGGACATACCTAATCTACATATGGATGAAAGTGAATATTGTTAATACCTAAAATTTCAGCATAGTACATAATTGTTAACTTGAAGGCCACAGTAAGAGGTTTTTGTTCTCGGACATTTTAATAAATATTGCCTTGTAAGAATACACAGACAGGGCAGTTGATAAAAGAGTACAATTTGTGTTGGAAGATGTGGTTCCAAAGACTATACATAGATTTGTTAATAAGGAACTCCAGCACATTTTTGATATAATGAACTTAAAAGTACTTTAACAAAATAATTTATGGATGACTAATCTCAAGATATGAATAATTCCGAGTTCCATTATATTTGAAGAAGCAGCTCTCTATGCTCTCAAAAATACCAATGTTTGATTAGTAGTAACAAATGGAGGTGTAAAGTGTTGAAAAGTCGTAAATTTTAATACTTATGATTTTGAAAAAAAAATAGATATTTGAAATTTACTAAATGTCCGCTGGAATTTTGAGAATCCACGTTTGATTTCACCTCTTCTCGCATACGTTGTGATACAATACGGCACAATTTCCTCCTTCACAGTTGTTCATATTTCTGTGAGAAGTAAAGATAGGGGACTTGGTAGAACATTTACTGGATCATATAATGTAACTCTGTTTGAAATTTTTTGTAAAGTATAGGAATCCAGTACTGGTACCGTTACTTGAATCTATTCATCCCATTAAATGGGATATTATAATTATATGATTAAAACTGAAACGTGACTTTGAAGAATTTCGTCGTTTGAAAATGAACTTTGAGTATAAGTTGGATTACCAAATGTGATATCAAATCCAAGTTCTTCTAAAATAATGTTGTAACAATGAGCCTTAGAAGGAAAAACCATTTGTCAGCTGGAACCAGTACACATTCCTAATGTAACCTATCTAATTCATCATCACTTCGTGACACAATCTTCGACGGAATTGATAAAAGAGATGAAGGTCTGTCGCCAATTTAAAGATAGGGGCTTTCTGAATTTCTGATTTTTATAAATGAATGACTTGAGAGTGTCATTTTCAAGTACAATTACATCAGCAGTAATGACATGTCCAGCTAGAACGAAGTTCGAGAACATGTGGGTTGTGTAAAGTGTGTTCGATGGAATGAAACGTTTGGATGCGATAGGAGAGTATACATGTATTTGTAAGAAATACAAGATGTAGACTTAACTTGAAATATAATGGAATACAAGACTTAACTTTTTTTATGACCAAAACGTTGCATATGTTGAGATCTATTGATGTTTTTAAAGTAAGCTAAGGTATAGGGTACTGACGAATTATCATCCGTAACCCACGATGGTTCAGAGTACCTGTGATGGGTAACATCCATCATCACAGATTTCTGGTTTTGAAAATACAACTACATGTATAATTTTAAAATAACCCATTCAAAAGTTTCAAAGGAACAGAGTAACTAATTGTGCGAATATAATGTAAACCCAATTTCTGTTGACGTAAGGTAAAAGTGAATGAAATAAAACATCATGTCCATTTGTTTTTGTTTTGGTACGGACGATGTCTATGAGTACGCATATGTCTCTATGTATTGGGGAAAAAGTTCTATCACATTCACATTATTTTCATGTTGATTTCCATCCCTAGGGGATCCAGGTTAGAATAGGTCCTCAGTACCCCTTGCTTGTCGTAAGAGGCGACTAAATGGGGCGGTCCTTCGGATGAAACCGCAAAAACCGAGGCCCCGTATCATAACAGGTGTGGCATAAGCGCCGAGCAATAGGCCTAACTGTTGCAGCCCTTCACCGGCAGTGATGGTGTCTCCATATGAGTGAAAGATTCTCAATCGATCATGTGGATTTCCAGCATTTCTACATGGTCATTATACCCATTTCGAAAAGCAAAGCTCAGTGCCCTAATCCAGTGATATTGTTGTTGGATACGAAATGGGATACTTAAAATTAGATTGTTAGGTTAATGGTAAACCTTTTCTTGAATTCTTATCCTTATACACAGGATGGAATGATTCGAGAATTGAAAAGTTTATAGAGAAGTCGGTTACCTAATATATACAGTATATGATATAAAGTAGAATGAAAAGTGAAGATAACGAACAGTGATTAATATCATAAATCCTGTAAGAATACAATGTGATGTCATGCAAATGTTTTGTATATTTATGATAGAAGTTAGATGGCTATGTTTACATGTACATATTTTGTATAAGGCAGGTTAGATGACAATATATTTATATATACATGTTGTGGATAACAGAAGTTAAATGACAATGTGTTTACATATACATGTACCTATTTTGTATTGTAGATGTTAGATGATAACTTAGTATATTTACATATTCATATATTGGAGAGTCGTCCACTTCTGCTGAGATATTTTATTGAAAGTAGACATTAACGGTAAACTGACAACTAAACTTTATGACAAACGGGATGATTTCAGCTTCTCCATCGTCAACTTCCCATATTTATGTAGCAATATTCCATTATCACCTGCATATGTTGTTTATATCTCTCAACTGATTCAATAGGCAAGAGCTTGTTATGTGTATGGCCAGTTTTTAAATCGAAGCAAGCTATTGACAAACAAGTTGAAGGTGCAGGGGTTTCAACAGTCTCGATTGAAGTCAGCATTTCGCATATTCTATGGTCGTTATAACAATCTAGTTCGTCAATACAACCTATCTTTGGGTCCAATGCTGTTTGACATGTTTAATACCAATTGTTAGGCCGTTCTTGGCACACTGATTTTGACTACGGATAACTCCGTTTACCTGATCAGGAATGTGGGACTCATGGCGAGTGTAACCGGTCATTATGGGATGCTTACTCCTCCTCGGCACCTGATCCCACCTCTGGTGTGTCCAGGGGTTCGTGTTTGCCCAACTATCTATTTTGTATTGCTTATAGGAGTTATGAGATTGATCACTGTTCGTTATCTTCACTTTTCAGAAGTTAGATAGCGATGTGTTTACAAGTATATATTTTTTTATGATAGAAGTTAGATGTTTTGTTCAACATAAGTTGGACGACAATATGTTTACATGCATATGTTTTGTATGAGAGAAGTTAGATGGAGATGTGTTTACAATACACATACATATTCTGACATGTAGACTAGATCATTAGACAATATATTCACACTTGTGCATACTATACTGATTAGAAAACAATGTGCAATATAGGTCACGATGTTGTTCTATTTTGTATTTTTGTCACATGTCTTACATTCAAAGTTGAAATATTTGTTTTAGAAATGACTGCATTTCTCGACGCATTATGCATTGCATAAATAGCACAACGCAGACAAAATAATGCAGATCTACGACCGCTCTCTATTTAGAAGGTGTAAACACATTCATCCTTTTAAGATGAAGGATTTGAGGGTACCTGATCGTCAAGGACTACACACAGAGCTATGATTCTTGTCAGGATAACGCATCATTCGGACTACCACGTTGCACATTCTTTCAAAAAAAGGTAAGTATTTTTTCATGCAGATATATGATCAATATTCACTTCAAAGCTCATGGAATACTTCTAGTTATTTGGCATTTAGTTAAAAATGGTTCTTTTGAGAATAGTTCCATCGATTAAAAATGTTTCTATGAATGAAATAGGGAAGGACTTCATTTGTAGAAATATCGTGTTTGTTTAAATCCAAGTATAATTTATGGTTTAAGGTCACGTCAAGAAAATCCTGAATTCATTCGAATTGAATTAAATACATATGCTAATTATGGCATTCCATATATAACTTCACGTTTCACTATTCATTTTTTCACGAATTATTTTCTGCATTATTAATTATCACACATAGGAGTGTCCCTTTTCTGCCGTTGATTATAATGAAATGATATCACCGACCTTGTCTCAAGTAAGGAAATAATTTGTCAAATATATCGTGTAATCTTGTTTTGAATTGCGCTTTTAATTTGAAAATAACTTGGACATATTTTCCGCTTCCCTTTGGCTTGAAGATACACATGTCAGTTTTCTCAAACCAATTTCCATTATCTCAAAAATTGTTGTTTTGAAATATCGACAATAGAAATTTAATCGACAATAGTTTATTAATGATTTATAATGAAAGGTGAACATAATAAACAGTGATCAATCTCATAACTCCTATAAGCAATACAAAAGAGAGAAAGTTGGGCAAACACGGATCCCTTGATATACCAGAGGTGGGATCAGGTGCCGAGGAGGAGTAAGCATCCCCGGTCACATCCGCCATGAGCCCTATATCTTGATCAGGTAAACGGAGTTATGCATAGTCAAAATCAGTGTTCCAAGAACGGCCTAACAATCGGTATGAAACACGTCAGACAGCAATTGACCCAATGATAGGTTGTATTGGCAAACTAGATCGTAATAACGACCATAGAATTTGTGAAATTTGAATACATTTGTAACACTCTATTTGATTGGCTGAGCAACACTTAAAAATTCGATATCACTTGTAAAAGGTAACCTGATTGCTTCTTTCGATTGCATCAATATCACATATATTGTATAAATTGATTTGACATTATGTCGAGACATATAAAGCATTAAGTACCCTAACTTATTTTAAAATTTCTGATTATAGCAAGTAGTACTAATAATTAGGATCGTGATTTTTGTGCGAAATTTACCTTTTACTTTTGGATTTACTTAAAAAAAAAATTAAGATTAAGTTTACGTCACATATGTGCAGTGATGACAGCGATGTTCGCGGCTCGAATCGTTATCCTGTAGCTAAAACACTGAATGTTATATTCACGTTACACTAATCCTAACCATTATGGAGGACTCCGGTATGAAGAAATGTGCACCGCTGCACTAAAACTAATCTTCAAAGGATTTCTGATGCTCTATCAGAATGATTGACAAATTATATATATCAAATAAACAGTGGATTGTTTGGTTCAATTGTGTAAACAATGACTCACGGATCTGTGCATGTATAACAAGCACATCATGCAAATAAAATGTCAGTCAGCAAGGATTTGTTGGACAGAATTGCGTTAATCTGTGATACAGGACATGATGGGATCACACGCACTGGCTAGAAGTCATGGCCATATACTTTAGCCTACGTCATTTAATGGTCTGTTTACTGGAATTGTGATTCTTGACCTACAGGAAGCTTTCAACATTGTTGATCATTCCAATTGATGTATTTTTGAACAAGAAATTTTAGGGGTCAAATCATTAGGTTGGTTTTCAAAATGGTACTTAAGTGATTGAAAACAATATATGTGTGTAATGAAAACAAGTGTGTGTAAATGGTGCCACTTCAAGTCCTGGTTTTGTTTCATGTGGTATCATCCAGGGCAGTATCTTGGGTCCCCTGTTATTTTTTATATACATGTATGTGAATGATATGTCGTTAATTATTGACAATGATTGTAAATTAATTTTATATGAATGTACAGATTTTATTCAAAGAAAATTGGTAAAGTACTTGAATCTTGTTCAGATTGGTTGGTTCACAACAAATTATCATTACACCTAGGGAAACAGAGTTTATGTTATTTGTTCCTGAAAGAAAATTAAATAAAGTTGACGATTTCTTCATTGTCTGTAATGAGCATGTTATTAAAGATAATTATCTCGTAATTACGAGATAGTGAAAGGTGAATTCAATTTTGTATATTACACTAATAGACAGAAAATACATTGGTGGGAATGAAAAAGTGGAAATAAAGAAAAAAAACCACTGCATCATCCTGTTGGTTGACTATTATTCTGTTGATTTACTTTTGTTCTGTTGATATCTTTCGTTCTAATGGCTGACAATTATTCTATTGGTTAACTACTATTCATTTCCAATTATTCTGTTGGTTGATTTTTAGTCCATTGGTTGACTATCATTTGGTTGGTTTACTATTATGGTGTTGCTTTACTGTCATTGTGTTACTTTTATATGTTATTCTACAGGTTTGCAGGTATTCTGTGTATAGGGTTTTCATCTTTCTTTCCGTCCGTTTACTTTCAACACATTAATCGTTTTATATGAATGTCGGATTCGATATCACTGATACGAAGTACACTGTTGATTATCTTCAGCAGTGTGCTCCGGATGTCAGAGGTATGGGGTAATTTATTTGTAGAAACTGAGTTACATATACTAAAATGATTCTATTTGATTCTTTTGAAACTCACATAAAAAGTCTAAGCAAATGCAAACGAATGCATCGTTCTTATTACGTATATGCTCTCTGCACCATCATTCAGATACATAATATATACACCGTGCATTTACTACGTTCACATTAATTCATGTAGCAGACCGTTTAAGAATTATGAAGAGCGTGATTTATATGAAAATGCTACGAATGAAATGTTTTGACATATTTAACCTTGATTTGTAGTTTGTCCCTTGCGCATGTGCGGTAGCGTTCATTGACATTGTACTGTTTTTTAACATAAAGGATAAAAAACTCTTATCTTCTAATAAAATGTCCACCGTAAAATGGCTGAAATAATGCCAAAACGGCGTAAAACCATAAACAATCAATAAACCAATCTAATAAAATACATATAGAAAAAATAATACCAAAACTGTTTTGTTACTAAAATTACCAACAAGTTTGCATTGCATAAATATTTGAAGGATTCCATCCAGAAACCAACATGTGTGGCCTAATCTTGAAATTACACATGTAGTGATTTTGATAAAAAATGTTATCGTGGGTTCGTGCTTTATGACACTGTTTTTTTTTTTTTGGTTTTGAATGATATATATTCATAATTTTCTAATTATTATCGAAAAGTAGGTATATTATTGTCACTGTCATTCTTCTGATCTTTGTTGTGCTTTTGACATGAGGTGCCTTTCTTTCTATAGAAATACTGACTGCAACATTGTAAATAATTCATTTTGCAGTGAAATTTTAAATACTTTTTATTGACGATCACAGATCCATTTTATTTCTAAAATGACCACGGTTCAGAATTTAAAAAGTGTTTGCCGTAAAACCAGGCTCAGCAGTACACGTACCTTAGAATATTGAAAGTTTTGTTTGTGGGCACAATTAAGACAAATGACCAATATTGCATGACTGTTTGGTAGACAGCCACTTGATAGATGTAATTGAAAGTACAACAAATGTCAATTAATTCTTATTGAAAGTACAAAAAGATTCGTTTTTTATGAATATAAGATGTAAGGCGTAACCGACCTAATTTTATCTATTTGGTAGCAAAATTATTAATTTTTTTTCGAATTCTTTGGAGTCAGAAATCAAATTCCTGGGAACAATTTCGTGTCCTGGAAAGTCCATTGTTTTTATTGTCACTCTAATTGGACGGCTGGTAGCAATTATTGCAATACATGAGATGACACATTTTGATGAATTGCTCTTTACCTACAGCTCTCACTACGCTCTGTTTAATACAGGAGGGCGTTCTCTTGCAATTAACCTCATTATTTAACTGTCCTATTCCTTTCGGTTAATTTTTCATTGAGGAAGTTCACAAAAATGTAAAATAGGAGTTGGCTTGTTTTCATATTTATGGGAGGACTACAGATGTTTTGTTTGCATTTTTGCATAACGATCTGTAGAAAAAAATGATTAATTGGCTTTGGCTGATCGAACAAAGCATCTGCACAATGGATTGGACAATTTTGTAAATTCACAGGAACTGCGAGTTTTGATATATATCACATAGTGGGAAAAGAAACAGTAAGTGATAGAGGACCAAACTTTGAAACTTTGAAGCTGTAATTGAAGTCCACGTTTGGGATCCATTCGCCACCATCCCGGGACTTCCGGGCCTGGCAAACATGGCGGAAATGTTTACACGGAAGAGTCCTCGTGGCTCTAAGATACGCCACACAATACTATGGTTCGGCTTTCGTAAGTACATATATCGTGAAATTTTATCACATGCCTTCAGTGCAATTAGTGAACGGTATAAACTGTAATACATTAACGTGTCATTTCAATGTTGTGGCTTCTTCTCATTATCATAATTAATAAAGCGTTGTCAGTGTGGTATTTCCGTTCGTCACATGATTGTGTATATGCATGAGAATAAAAGAAAGAAACCCGAATTCAGTAAAACAAACTGGTCAAGATTTAGGAAAAAGGTGATGACAACGAACTGTGATCGATCTCCTAAATCCTATAGGTTATGCTCTTATGGGATATAAAAAGTTTACGCTATTGTTGACTTGATGGGTGGTATGAAAAGTGCATACGATGGATCATAACAAATTGAAGTAGTTGAACGAGTTGGATCAGTTTGAAATATCATAAACAGATTTTTTCGAAAAATAATAATATCGCCCTATTTAAATTTGTCAATTTTTCGAACAATTTCATAAAACAAAATTTTAGGAATTTTAAAAACAATTTTATCGAATTTGGATAACAAGAAAATCGTATTTGAAGGATTTCAGTATAGAAATGGGATCTACTAGTTATCTTCACCTTGATAGTGGAACATTTGTGTACATTATTTATAGCTACAGTGTGTATATAATGCACACATATTGAACTTCATGATTATGCAGCAAACTGGTGTCTGAATTGACTACATTTGGTCTGAAATAACTATATGCCCTCCAACAATTTTCAATTGTATGGAAGGTGACGATATATCTGTTTTCTGTCTTTATCCATGAATATTGATTTTAATTATCTAAAGTGTATATGTGCTACAAAAATGAAACGTGTTACACACACACACACACACACACACACACACACACACACACACACACACACACGTTTATTATTATTAGAAGAAATGATGAAGATATTCAAATATGCTGTATTTTCTAAACTATACTGGTTTGTAAATACACTTACATATAATATGATACTGTCATAACTGTATTATAATAAAAAAAAAAGCCTTTTTTTCATAGATCACAATTCGTATTCTGAAATAAAATTATTGAATTATTGTCGAGAAAAATTTGCAATGAGTAAGTGAAGATAGCTAACAATATAATCAACCTCGTAAATCCTATAAGAATACAAAATTAAGAGAAGGGCAAACACGGGTACGGACCCATGGACATATCAAAGGTGGGATCAGGTGTCTAGAAGGAGTAATCATACCATGTTGACTGGTCAGACCTGCCATGAGCCCTATATCCTGATCAGGTAAAAAGTAATCCGCAATCACAATCTGAATGTAAAGAAGGGCTTGAAAATTGGTAGGAAATACGTCAGACAACATCCGACCTCGTGATAACTTGTATTTTCAAATTAGATCATTATAACGACCATAGAATTTGCGAAATGTTAACTTCAAACGAGACTATTAAACCCTCGTACGATCAGCTTATTTCATAGTAGCCTGTCTCCATATCGGTGAACAATTCTCATGAGGGACGTTAAACAGTATAAACCAAACGAGTAGCTTGTCTCGATTAAAAAATATATCACACGCAGAAAACGCTCGCATATCGAATCAGTTGAGAGACTTAAACAAAATCCTTTGCAGGTGAAAATGGACTATTGCTACATAAATATTGGAAGTTGAAAATGGAGAAGTTGAAATCATATTGTTTGTTATAAAGTTGTGATGTTAGTTTGCCGTTGACGTTAATATTCAATAAAATATCAAAAAGTGAAGCAGATATCGAAGATTCTGTGCTGTCTTTTATTTTGAGTTCACCGGGATATGTCGAATCGACATATGAATGAAAAGGAGTATTGTTAATAGATAGAACGTCGTAAAATATCTATATGTCGAGCTGAAGGCTACAGCAAGACATTTTTCTCATGTAGAATTGTTTAAATAAACTCTGCTTCATAAAAATAAAAAAAACCCAGGTGAACTAATAATGGGCATTCCAACAGACTGTCGGGAGGCCTGATCACTAAATACAATGTAAGTATTGTCACAGGGGAATTCCAGCATCTTTGTAATAGTATTTATGTGTAAGTTAACAAAGTTATTTTTTATGACTGAGCACAACCTATTAATATTCCCGTGTTCCATTTAAGTGAAGAAACAGCTGTCTATGATCTGTCTAGTCTTTAACTCATTGTGCGGAATGGTCGTGTAAAGTGCAGAAAAGTCGTACGTGTTGATGCTGATGATTTGGAAAAGGCTTTCCATTTCAAATATACTAAACGTTCTTTGGAATTTTTGAGAAGCCACATTTGATTTACACCACTTCTTGCATATTTTGTGGCACAATACGCCTGAGGTTTCTCGGTCACAGCACTTTACATTTTGTAAGGAGTAAGGTAGGATATTTACTGGATCCTGCAATGTATCTCTGTTTTGAATGGTTTTTGTTTAGTTTTGGAATCTACTATAGGTACGGTAATTGAATTATAATTAAATGAATGGGATATTAAATATTCACATCTGATTCATTATTTTGAAGAATTTCGTCTTTGGAAAGCAAAGTAGGAGTATAAGTTGGATTACCAATTGTGGAATTAAAGCGAAGTTAAAGTTGTAATAATGAGCCGTACAAAAACAATGTTGTTACAAGTTCTGTCAGCTGGAACTATGCAACATATCCAATTCTTTCATCACTTCTGCTTTACTAAACACAGATGATGCGCTCTTTTGTTTTAATGTGTCTAATACGATATCTTAATATTCCTCTTACACTTTCTAATCCATTTTGATATTGTTACAAATTCTTCTTCTTCATATCTAGTCCCGTGGGGATCCTGGTTATAATAGGTCCTTAGTATCCCTTGCTTTTCGTAAGAGGCGACTAAATGGGACGATCCTTCGGATGAGACCGCAAAAACCGAGACCCCGTGACACAGCAGGTGTGGCACGATAAAGATCCCTCCCTGCTCAAAGACCGTAAGCGCCGAGCATAGGCCTAAATTTTGCAGCCCTTCACCGGCAGTGGTGACGTCTACATATGAGTGAAAGATTCTCGAAAGGGACGCTAAACAATATTTAAACAATCAATCTTCATATCTAGCCCATCGTCTGGCAAATCTTCGACGGAATTAAAAGAAATGAAGTTCTGTCGACAATGGAAAGATAAGTTTCGGCCCTTTTAAAATAAGTGACTTAATGATCAGGTCGTCATTTTCTATATCGGCATCACCAGTAATAACATGTCTAGCTGAACTTTAGTTGAAAGAGGAAGAAGAAGAACATGTAGTTTGATTTTGTATAAATTGGTCTATAGAGAGTTTGTTTGCAATTAAAATGGTTGGGTGCAATATAATTAGTGCCATTTGCTAGACCGTGGAATAGACATAATGTGTACTCTTATGATTGGTATTAGAGAATACCAAATTTAATGTTCTATTTCACATACATCCTGAAATGTGTTTGACTTTGATTAAAAGGATGGGCACAAATACACACCCGTATCGGTACCCGGTAAGGAGTTCTGAGCTGTTCTAATTGAGATAAGCACTCCTAAAGCGACCTCAAGGATTGCATTAAGGTATTACAATAGGCATAAATGTTTTGTCTTTCTTGGCACAATTAATCCTCCTTAAAGAATCAGCCAAAATAACACAGACGATACTAAAATGGATTAAAATAAGAAGTGACCCAAAAATAGAATTTCTATTGCATTTTTTAGAAATTAAAATTCACCATGTCTGATAGTTTTTTTCCTGACAATGATTGAGATAATGTA
The DNA here is from genome assembly GCF_947568905.1 of Ostrea edulis. Classification (NCBI taxonomy): domain Eukaryota; kingdom Metazoa; phylum Mollusca; class Bivalvia; order Ostreida; family Ostreidae; genus Ostrea; species Ostrea edulis. The sequence continues at coordinate 26,794,143 of NC_079164.1, forward strand.
GACGTTTAGTATCTACTAACTTGTATAGACCGAGTAGTGGATGAATGAGTTATTGTGAAAATTTAAACACTGACAAGAAGGGCAATTCATTTTATTTAAAGACGGAGCGAAAAGTGCTACATGTTATTCAAATAACCATGGGAAAGAATTAGTGGGCAAAATGCAGGTACAATGGATTGTCATTAAATGTAGCATGATAAATGAGTTATAATGAAGACGTTGACTCCCTCAGGAAAGTTAAAAAATGCATGCAGCTGGGGTTGAGGAGGATATAAACGCAGTCTTTACAAACGAATAAAACATACAGAAACGAGAAGTGTTCAGATGATGGGTTTTCTTTTACTGAGAGCAAGTAAACAAACAGTTAATGCAAGGAATTCTAAACTAGAAATGTCACAAATTGTCGGAATAGAAAAAGTGAATCAAGAGGTATGCATATGTGAAAAATCTGTCTGTCTCTTCCTCTCTCAGTAGAAATAAAAGCAAACGCATCAAGGAAGATTGAGGAAAAGAAATTCACAATAAACACGGATAGGAATACAGCTACACTGTATCGCACTGTATCTAACTACATAGAAATACAACTCATAGCAATAACTACAGAGAAATACAACATATAGCAATAACTACAGAGAAATACAAAATATAGCTATAACTACAGAGAAATACAACATATAAAGATAACTACAGAGAAATACAACACATAGTAATAACTACAGAGAAATACAACTCATAGCAATAACTACAGAGAAATACAACACATAGAGATAACTACAGAGAAATACAACACATAGCAGTAACTACATAGAAATACAACATATAGCAATAACTACAGAGAAATACAACATATAGCAATAACTACATAGAAATACAACACATAGCAATAACTACAGAGAAATACAACATATAGCAATAACTACAGAGAAATACAACATATAGCAGTAACTACAGAGAAATACAACATATAGCAATAACTACAGAGACATACAACATATAGCAATAACTACAGAGAAATACAACACATAGCAATAACTACAGAGAAATACAACATATAGCAGTAACTACAGAGAAATACAACATATAGCAGTAACTACAGAGAAATACAACATACAGTGATAGCTACAGAGAAATACAACACATAGCAATAACTACAGAGAAATACAACATATAGTAATAACTACAGTGACATACAAAATATAGCAATAACTACAGAGAAATACAACATATAGCAATAACTACAGAGAAATACAACATATAGCAATAACTACAGAGAAATACAACATATAGCAGTAACTACAGAGAAATACAACATATAGCAATAACTACAGAGAAATACAACATATAGCAGTAACTACAGAGAAATACAACATACAGTGATAGCTACAGAGAAATACAACACATAGCAATAACTACAGAGAAATACAACATACAGTGATAGCTACAGAGAAATACAACATATAGCAATAACTACAGAGAAATACAACACATAGCAATAACTACAGAGAAATACAACATACAGTGATAGCTACAGAGAAATACAACATATAGCTATAACTACAGAGAAATACAACATATAGCAATAACTACAGAGAAATACAACACATAAAGATAACTACAGAGAAATACAACATATAGCAATAACTACAGAGAAATACAACACATAGCAATAACTACAGAGAAATACAACTCATAGCAATAACTACAGAGAAATACAACATATAAAGATAACTACAGAGAAATACAACACATAGTAATAACTACAGAGAAATACAGCACATAGCAATAACTACAGAGAAATACAACACATAGCAATAACTACAGAGAAATACAACATATAGCAGTAACTACAGAGAAATACAACATATAGCAATAACTACAGAGAAATACAACATATAGCAGTAACTACAGAGAAATACAACATATAGCAATAACTACAGAGAAATACAACATATAGCAGTAACTACAGAGAAATACAGCACATAGCAATAACTACAGAGAAATACAACATATAGCAATAACTACAGAGAAATACAACATATAGCAGTAACTACAGAGAAATACAACACATAGCAATAACTACAGAGAAATACAACATATAGCAATAACTACAGAGAAATACAAAATATAGCTATAACTACAGAGAAATACAACATATAAAGATAACTACAGAGAAATACAACACATAGTAATAACTACAGAGAAATACAACTCATAGCAATAACTACAGAGAAATACAACACATAGAGATAACTACAGAGAAATACAACACATAGCAGTAACTACATAGAAATACAACATATAGCAATAACTACAGAGAAATACAACATATAGCAATAACTACATAGAAATACAACACATAGCAATAACTACAGAGAAATACAACATATAGCAATAACTACAGAGAAATACAACATATAGCAGTAACTACAGAGAAATACAACATATAGCAATAACTACAGAGACATACAACATATAGCAATAACTACAGAGAAATACAACACATAGCAATAACTACAGAGAAATACAACATATAGCAGTAACTACAGAGAAATACAACATATAGCAGTAACTACAGAGAAATACAACATACAGTGATAGCTACAGAGAAATACAACACATAGCAATAACTACAGAGAAATACAACATATAGTAATAACTACAGTGACATACAAAATATAGCAATAACTACAGAGAAATACAACATATAGCAATAACTACAGAGAAATACAACATATAGCAATAACTACAGAGAAATACAACATATAGCAGTAACTACAGAGAAATACAACATATAGCAATAACTACAGAGAAATACAACATATAGCAGTAACTACAGAGAAATACAACATACAGTGATAGCTACAGAGAAATACAACACATAGCAATAACTACAGAGAAATACAACATACAGTGATAGCTACAGAGAAATACAACATATAGCAATAACTACAGAGAAATACAACACATAGCAATAACTACAGAGAAATACAACATACAGTGATAGCTACAGAGAAATACAACATATAGCTATAACTACAGAGAAATACAACATATAGCAATAACTACAGAGAAATACAACACATAAAGATAACTACAGAGAAATACAACATATAGCAATAACTACAGAGAAATACAACACATAGCAATAACTACAGAGAAATACAACTCATAGCAATAACTACAGAGAAATACAACATATAAAGATAACTACAGAGAAATACAACACATAGTAATAACTACAGAGAAATACAGCACATAGCAATAACTACAGAGAAATACAACACATAGCAATAACTACAGAGAAATACAACATATAGCAGTAACTACAGAGAAATACAACATATAGCAATAACTACAGAGAAATACAACATATAGCAGTAACTACAGAGAAATACAACATATAGCAATAACTACAGAGAAATACAACATATAGCAATAACTACAGAGAAATACAACATATAGCAGTAACTACAGAGAAATACAACATACAGTGATAGCTACAGATAAATACAACACATAGCAATAACTACAGAGAAATACAACATATAGTAATAACTACAGTGACATACAAAATATAGCAATAACTACAGAGAAATACAACATATAGCAATAACTACAGAGAAATACAACATATAGCAATAACTACAGAGAAATACAACATATAGCAATAACTACATAGAAATACAACATATAGCAATAACTACAGAGAAATACAACATATAGCAATAACTACAGAGAAATAAAACACATAGCAATAACTACAGAGAAATACAACTCATAGCAATAACTACAGAGAAATACAACATATAGCAATAACTACAGAGAAATACAACATACAGTGATAGCTACAGAGAAATACAACATATAGCAATAACTACAGAGAAATACAACACATAGCAATAACTACAGAGAAATACAACACATAGCAATAACTACAGAGAAATACAACATATAGCAATAACTACAGAGAAATACAACACATAGAGATAACTACAGAGAAATACAACACATAGCTATAACTACAGAGAAATACAACACATAGCAATAACTACAGAGAAATACAACACATAGCAATAACTACAGAGAAATACAACATATAGCAATAACTACAGAGAAATACAACACATAGTAATAACTACAGAGAAATACAACACATAGCAATAACTACAGTGAAATAAAACATATAGCGATAACTACAGAGAAATACAACATATAGCAATAACTACATAGAAATACAACACATAGCAATAACTACAGAGAAATACAACATATAGCAATAACTACAGAGAAATACAACATACAGTGATAGCTACAGAGAAATACAACATATAGCAATAACTACAGAGAAATACAACACATAGAGATAACTACAGAGAAATACAACATATAAAGATAACTACATAGAAATACATCATATAGTAATAACTACAGAGAAATACAACACATAGCAATAACTACAGAGAAATACAACACAGCAATAACTACAGAGAAATACAACACATAGCAATAACTACAGAGAAATACAACACATAGAGATAACTACAGAGAAATACAACATATAGCAATAACTACAGAGAAATACAACATATAGCAATAACTACAGAGAAATACAACATATAGCAATAACTACATAGAAATACAACATATAGCAATAACTACAGTGAAATACAACACATAGTAATAACTACATAGAAATACAACATATAGCAATAACTACAGAGAAATACAACACATAGTAATAACTACAGAGAAATACAGCACATATATGTTGTATTTCTCTGTAGTTATTGCTATATGTTGTATTTCTCTGTAGTTATCTCTATGTGTTGTATTTCACTGTAGTTATTGCTAGCAATAACTACAGAGAAATACAACATATAGCAATAACTACATAGAAATACATCATATAGCAATAACTACAGAGAAATACAACACATAGCAATAACTACAGAGAAATACAACACAGCAATAACTACAGAGAAATACAACACATAGCAATAACTACAGAGAAATACAACACAGCAATAACTACAGAGAAATACAACTCATAGCAATAACTACATAGAAATACATCATATAGCAATAACTACAGAGAAATACAACATATAGCTATAACTACAGAGAAATACAACATATAGCAATAACTACAGAGAAATACAACATATAGCAATAACTACAGAGAAATACAACATATAGCAATAACTACAGAGAAATACAACACATAGCAATAACTACAGAGAAATACAACACATAGAGATAACTACAGAGAAATACAACACATAGCAATAACTACAGTGAAATACAACACATAGCAATAACTACAGTGAAATACAACACATAGCAATAACTACAGAGAAATACAACACATATCAATAACTACATAGAAATACAACATATAGCAATAACTACAGAGAAATACAACATATAGCAATAAGTACATAGAAATACAACACATAGCAATAACTACAGAGAAATACAACACATAGCAATAACTACAGAGAAATACAACACATAGCAATAACTACAGAGAAATACAACACATAGTAATAACTACAGAGAAATACAACACATAGCAATAACTACAGAGAAATACAACATATAGCAATAACTACAGAGAAATACAACTCATAGCAATAACTACAGAGAAATACAACACATAGCAATAACTACAGAGAAATACAACATATAGCAATAACTACAGAGAAATACAACTCATAGCAATAACTACAGAGAAATACAACACATAGCAATAACTACAGAGAAATACAACACATAGCAATAACTACAGAGAAATACAACACATAGCAATAACTACATAGAAATACAACATATAGCAATAACTACAGAGAAATACAACATATAGCAATAACTACATAGAAATACAACACATAGCAATAACTACAGAGAAATACAACACATAGCAATAACTACAGAGAAATACAACACATAGCAATAACTACAGAGAAATACAACACATAGTAATAACTACAGAGAAATACAACATATAGCAATAACTACAGAGAAATACAACTCATAGCAATAACTACAGAGAAATACAACACATAGCAATAACTACAGAGAAATACAACATATAGCAATAACTACAGAGAAATACAACTCATAGCAATAACTACAGAGAAATACAACACATAGCAATAACTACAGAGAAATACAACACATAGCAATAACTACAGAGAAATACAACACATAGCAATAACTACATAGAAATACAACATATAGCAATAACTACAGAGAAATACAACATATAGCAATAACTACATATAAATACAACACATAGCAATAACTACAGAGAAATACAACACATAGCAATAACTACAGAGAAATACAACACATAGCAATAACTACAGAGAAATACAACACATAGTAATAACTACAGAGAAATACAACACATAGCAATAACTACAGAGAAATACAACATATAGCAATAACTACATAGAAATACAACTCATAGCAATAACTACAGAGAAATACAACACATAGCAATAACTACAGAGAAATACAACATATAGCAATAACTACAGAGAAATACAACATACAGTGATAGCTACAGAGAAATACAACACATAGCAATAACTACAGAGAAATACAACATATAGCGATAAGGAAACGGATATCAGAACACACCATGAAACGCCCAATTAAACAATAAAGAATGAGGATACCAAAACAAAAACAAAAACCCCAAACAATGCAAAACTATAACTCTTAGAAAAATCAAACTCACAAAGAAACAGAGGTAGTAGAATAAACTTTAAGAGGGAATAAGAACGTACTCTGATTGATTGACTATATTGTTCAACGTCCCTTTCGAGAATCTTTTACTCATATGGAGACGTCAGCACTGCCGTTGAAGGGTTGCAACATTTAGGTCTATGCTCGGCGCTTATGACCATTGAGTAGGGAGGGATCTTTATCGTGCCACACCTGCTGAGACACGGTACCTCGGTTTTTGTGGTCTCATCCGAAGGACCGCCCCATTTAGTCGCCTCTTACGACAATCAAGGGGTACTGATGACCTATTCTAACCTGGATCCCAACGAGATAAAAACGTACTATTAACTAGGTTATAGAGAGACGTATATCCACAATAAAAAACCAAGAGATAATCAAACATGGAATGAAAAATATATCAAAAATAGGATGCAAAACACAGCGAAAAAGAGAGGAGCAGGCTGTAACACAGAAAAATAGCAAATGTCTATAAAGCAATATCAACTTGGCAAAAGTATGACAACTCTTGATAGAGATTTAGAGACTGCAATAAAATTGACAAGGTTATCAAATACGGACTGTACGGGTACTGTGAACAATATAATGTAAACTAAAATTATTTTAAAAGAGCTACAGGTCTTTAAATCAATAGTATTAACCCTAATCGGCTTTAAAATACTGATAGCATCAAATGGGACGATTTATTTTACATCATTATTAAATATAGTTTATTATCATATGTTTATTATTAGCATATTTACCAATTGGGATGATCTCTAAAGCAAGCAAGCTCTCGTTACGCCAAAATTTCGAACTCGTTACGCCAAAATTTCGAACTCACACTTATGGCAACAGACGTTTAGATTTGGAGTAACGCCCCCCTGGAACTGTTTACCCACACACCTCCATCCATGTCCACCAGTGTAGACTTTTAAAAATCATCTTAAAACTCGTCTTTTTAAGATAACATTCGGCTTATACATTATCAACTCTATTGCCATTCTATCTTATGAAATCTTAATATATATCAAAATTTATTCATATTTTAATGTTTCGTAATTACATTTTATATGCTTCAATTTTATTATCTCTTAAGCCATTAAACGTTGCTCTCATAATATTTCTATGGTTTTCGTCTTTTATACATGTATCTATGCTATTGAGTTTTTTGTTTTGTTTATACATCAAACAGCTCTCTAGAGTGATTTAACTAATTATATTATTACATTTCGCTAATTCTATGGTCATTATAACCATCTAGTTTCCCAATAGAATCTGTCATTGGGTTAAATGTTGTCTGACTTGTTTCATACCAATTACTCCGTTTACCTGACCAAGATATAGGGTTCACAGCAAGTGTGACCGGTCGACAGGGGATGTTTATTCAAGTTTTTATTCCTTATAGGAGTTATGAGATTGATCACTGTTCGTTACTTTCACCTTTCATAAGGCACTTTATAAATATTGTATAAGACTGATAATAATGATAACCTATATTTGTTAGTTCATTGTTTTACGTCTTTTCGATAATGTCCTCCCCATTTGGAAACGTCACCAGCTGTAGATGAAGTACCACAAATTTAAACCTATCCATGACGGTCAGGGCCGCAGCAATGGGGGTTCTTTTTTAGTTCTCTGTCAAGGACCTGCTACTCCAACTTCTAAGGGACGGTTGATAAATATTTTTACGAGTTAGAAATTGACGCAACCAAGGTATAAACAGGGTTTGAACCCACGACATCGAGGTCATGGAGCAAAAGCTGGGCAACGAGTTGCCATCTGGAACATGACCATATACATGTACAGTGGTACAGTATATTGGAACACCACAGATGATCTGAACAAAGGCAATATGTTTTGCCAGGGAGTTCAGACTGATCGATGTTGATCTGAATTTTCCTGACAAAGCATATATTCAACCGCAAAATTGTACCCTAAACAAAAACGTATCTCTAATACAGATTTGTAAACATTAGTGCTTAATTTCATTTTTAGTGCAATAACCATTGGACGAAACTAAACATGTGAATGTTGCACAATCTGCAAATCGTTTTGTTTAATATGATGATGCTGTATGTTAAGTTTTAATATAAAAAAAATAATGCGCGGGTATGTTAAGGCACGTCATGCTCCATTTATGCACGTAAACTGCATAATTTTTAAAATCTGTCTTACACGGAGAGAGGGAGCTACTAACTCTTAAAAACTATTTTGGTTGTTTACATGAGAACATTTTGTATCATAACAACATGCCAAACATGTGCTTCCGCATGACGTTATTGCATGACTGTTATAAATAGATCACGGATTGCATGTGTCAACGTCACTCGATGTATAGTCAAGATGTCATCAGTTAACTTTCATATTGATCAAACAGAAATTACACGACAGCAGTTATATCATATTTCGAATTTCTTTGGATCTTAGTAGCTGCATGGTTTATTTTATACATAAATAAAACTTACATAAAAAATAAAATCGGAATTTAATAGATATACATAGTGATATACTTATTTCAATTATGATGTCACATTGTTTCGCGGATTTTATCCCAGGAAATATTTTCATAACCTGCCTTAACGTACCCGCGTGCCCTGTTTCATTTTGAATGGTACACACGATGGGGTACTTGTAATGAAACAAAAATATCAAAATTATCTTGAACCAAATCAATTTTTAACTATGAACATCTTCAACAATGATTATAAAAACAAATGCGTTAATTCTATTCCTGTTCTTTCCCATGGATCTATTGATCATCTCGTAGAAAGAACCTCTAAATCTTTGGACGATATATATTACTTTTACCTAGTAATCTAAAGAAATTAAAACAATTCTAACGTATATGACTTCAATAAAGTCGTGATATATAATTTCCTCCTGAAACAATTCTCCTATGTAAAACTGGAGGATATGAAATTGATTACCAAAGTTCATCGGTAAGTCCAAATGTTTGGGTACTTTACCGTTTTGTGCATGTGGACACTGTTTTGCGTATTTCTGGATCTTCACTTTGCTCTTTGTCAAATAAATTCAGATTATTTTTTCGGAATTTGCAACAACCCCCTTTCCCTTTAGATTTTGCACTGTTCATCTATGTGCCACCTACTCATAAATTAACATAATTTTACATAACTGTGATAATGCTCAGGTTTATCTTCTGTATGTAAGATAATATTCATAGGAATTTGAAAACATGAATTACATCGTGGAAATCGTCAAAATATGATCATGATGTACACATACAGATTAGATAAAATAAGTCAAGTCAAGTAAAGTACAACTTTATTATGAATATGTAAATTCAAAACAAGGTGGAAAGTGAATTGTCCTTAAACGGCATAGTAAGTGCTATTTAGACATATTGATTGTAGAAATTCTATTTACACTTGATTTATTGCTCATGATCTTTAGCGGTAACTTATTTAAATTCAACAATGATTAGTCACATGTTTTTCCACGTGCTTAAATCCTCAAATACTCTCGTGAATGGTTACTAACGAATCACACACCCTGACCAAATGGATGGCCAAATCAGGAAACTTAATTTGAATGAATGATACATCATCTTCTGGCATGCATACAGATGAAACGATTCGAAGATCAAAATGCAAAATTTGTTGTATAAACAAGGTAATCGATGATATATATATTGTGAATTTACAGGTCACTTCACTACATCCTCAGCAATATAGAGCAGAAAAAAACGAAGTAATACATGCGGTGGATAAGCGGAAATGGTTGTGTAAGTTACAATCTCCTGTTAAATATCTCGCCAACATTTCCTTTTTATCAGTTTGATAGATGGTAATCAAATACAAAGATAGTGAAGGAAAAGAAGATTTTTGAAATATTAATTTTCAGAAGATGAGCCATGGATACCCAGATACTAACCTTTTCCATTTTGGTTGCGTCGGTGGTATTTGCTAAGGAGCTAGGCTGGATGAAATGGGATGCATTCGATGATCTGGATTTGAAGTTCCGGAGTACGACAGGTGAAAACTGTAGGTCAAAGAGCATCGACGATTTACTCATGCCTAAAGATGTTTTGACACAGATACCCAAGTTTAACGAATTACAAACCAAGGTATTCCGCAAAAATCGAACAAACCTCATTCAACTCCACAATATGGCTTTAAATCGAGCTTATTTCTTCAGTTATATATTCCAAAGACTGAACACGTCCGACACCTTTAAAATCTTACCAAATGTACACTATCTGTACCTGTCGGTAGCTGCTGACGTCAATGCAAATCCCAAATTAATCAATGGTAGTGCTCTGTATTTCGACAATGACTGTTATTATCCCAACTGGCTGACGAACCACGACTGGAATCATACTATCCCACTGTTTGCACCACGAGCATGGCGATGGGACGATACCTTTGACATGGAAAATTATCTGAGAGAACCCACCCTAAACACTGCTTTCGTAATGGACGCCGGTAGTGGCTTTAATAAAAATTATACAAAAAACGGATTTCGAACGAATCCGTGGTATAAATTTTGGCTACCAGACACACAGCCGATCTACGACTCAACGTACAAATTTACTTGGAGTGTAAATCTAAAGTTTTCCAATGCTACGGGTGTTTTTACCCAGAAGACGTTTGAAGGGTATAACTTCTTCGGACCAAATAACCCCGGGACTCACGATCCAGTGGAAAAACTTCCTGTGCGTTTTACTAGGCCTTACTTCGACTGTGGGCGATCCAATAAGTGGGTAGTATCTGCCGTGTCCCCTATAGCGGATTTCATGCCGAGGTATAGCAACTGGACTCATCTCCGACGACCTAGGTAGGACATATTTACTGACCATATAAGGTAACGTGATTTCTTAACAGTTTATTGTTTCTGCATTATGTACATGTACAAGCTAATACTATTTACATGATCGTTTTACTTAACAAAATATACTTTAAAAAAGATTTATAGGTGTTGCGGTGATGGATACATATTTTGAGAAGATAGATTTTAATTCATGTGGGATAAGTGCTGGAAACCCAGGCCCAAGTTACCTGGCAGGAATAGACAAATGCAAAAAGCATTCAGGGGTTTGTATATTATTACAAGTATTGAAGGCTTACAAGATACCTGTAATGTGATACACATTTACCAAATAATCCTTGTTTAAATTGCAATGGCAAAACTAAGATAAAAAGGCTCCATTTGTGTGTATAATGATGTACTTTTTGTCGAAGTTGCGACATTATAATATTTCTTGGACTATCTGCATTACATCAAGAGCTTTGGCGCATTGAACAACTAAAATCATGTTCCACAAAATATAACAAATAAATTTTATGTTTATACAAGACTGAAGACATCGAGATGGAATAACGATTTGGTTTCCAAATTATATGTACCTTTATTGTCACGTTGCAAAAATAACCTGTGCACTAATTTAAACGTTTTAAAACCATTTAAATGCACATAAGTGACACCATATCTCTCTGTTGCGTTTGAAATATCATCATATCGTTAATCTAAAAATAAAGGCTACTTTTGAAACTATAACCCATGATTAATTGTTTTTACAGTAAATGTAGTTCATCTACAGTTAATGACGTCAAAATATGAGTGAAAAATTCTCGAATAGGACGTGAAACATTAAGCAAATAAAAAAGTGTATAGATAGAACATCAATACCCAAGAAATCAAATACAAAATGTGAAAAGATACCAAAAGAAACTACTACTACTATCATAATTTTGATGATAATTCGCGAACAATATCACACTTACTAACAGTGTTTTTCTTTACTGCTAAACATCCTTATTATAGAAAAATACCCTTAAATTATTTGCTGATTGTCCTATGAAACCTAAATATTTTGATTATATTTTGAATTTAGACAAATGCGTTTAAAAGATCTTCAAGATATTTAATTTTTTATGTGCGTTATACATGTACAAAACTCAAGTGCAACCACATAAGAATCTAATGAAATTATTTTCATGACACATACACAATCTCCGTTTGTTTTCATTGTAATTCCTCCAGTGTAATAAAATTTAGAGGTCTTATTTGTCAGATCAAAAACTGGACAACCTTCTAAAAAATTTCAGGTTCCACATAAAAAACAAACTTCGATCTACATTTTCGTGATGGAGAGTTCGTGACGGATGCTCTCTAGTTGACTGCCTTTACAATGATCGTGACATGCGGTTCTAAATAAAAGGAAATCTGATAAATAATTAACGTTAAAGATTCCAAGGTTAATGATTCATCTTCATATTCAAAAGTACAATTTGTTGAACCTTAAACAAGTGTTGAACTTTCTAAAATGGACATACAAAATTAGATAAAACGAAAAATATTCAAACTATCCCCCCAAAAATGAAATACGAAATTTCCATTAGTAATAGAAAAAAAAAAGCAAATCATTTTCCAGCTGATAGCAAACAGATCTAAGTGTATGAACCATTCCTTAAACAATTTCTTCTGACATTTCAGTGCAAACATCTGAGCGGTTTTGGGTTTAGTCGAGGCGGCTATAGATGTAAATGCAGATCAGGATATAGGTACCCAAATGACATTGAGCAGCCTTACTGGGGTGCCAACATAGAACAGTCTACACTCACAGAGTACCGGGAAGGATTCAACTGCTCGCCAGTAGACCGTGAGTATCGATCAATTTATACTTTTATGGGCAGTTTAGACGAATGTAGGCACATTGATAGTAAGTATTGGTAATTGTACTCATCCATACAATACTTAGTGATCATTATAATCCTGACGCATTGATAGTAAGTATTGGTAATTGTACTCATCCATACAATGCTTACTGATCATTATAATCCTGACGCATTGATAGTAAGTATTGGTAATTGTACTCATCCATACAATGCTTACTGATCATTATAATCCTGCAGATTAACAGGTACATGTAACTGTACTGTTATAGATAGTAAGTACGGCAAACAATACCCTTATATGCAGCAAATACTGGCGGCTACTGACAAACAAGTTGATGTTACAGGGGTTTCAACAGTCTTGTTTAATCATCATTTCGCAAATTATATGGTCGGTATGATGATCTAGTTGATCCATATAACCTATCATTGGGGCATATGCTGTCTGACCTGCTTCTTATAGATTGTTAGATCGTTCTTGAGACACTGATATTGACTACGGATTACTCTGTTTACCTGATCAAGACATAAGGCTCACGGTGGGTGTGACCGGTTGACAGGGGATGCTTACTCCTCCTAGACACCTGATCCCACCTCTGGTGTGTCCAGGGGTTCTCTCTTTATATTTCTTGTGGACTGATCGTTATACTCGTATAAACAGAATTTAGTTAAATACCCTTTAAACCATGAGTTCTGATTTCTGTATGCCTATCAGCCCCATACTGTCTAAAACTTCATCTTTAGCTTAATGTATATTTTCATATAAAGTAGTGCTGAGATCAATCGTAATCAATTCTTATGTCTACTATATTGTATTAACGTATTTATAACAGACAAGTCTAACCGTTTACTGTTCTGTGTACATCTTCAAATTGGCATATTCTATCGGTGTTCAGGAAGATTTAAATTCACGGCCTTGATGTGAATATTTATGAATATTATCACTAGACCATATTCATTCCCTGTTGTTTTTATTTCATATATTTGCCTACACTGAAAATAACAAAAATTAAATCGCAAGTAAAATATTAAAAGGGCATGAATACGGTTTGAGCTGAACATTTGTAAATTTTATTTTTCCATTTTTAATGTTTAGAATGCTTAATGTAAAACTTATACGGTACCAATTTTGATGCACCAGATGCGCATTTCGACAAATAATGTCTCCTCTGTGATGCTCAAGCTGAAATATTGGAAATCCAAAATAACAATAAACTTGTAAGAACTAAAAAACAGAGTGCCAAAAACTGGAGTCAAATTCGTCTAAGGATCAGAGCTATGCATGAGGGAGATAATCCTCGATTTTGAAATGAATTTCTAAATTTTATTACAGCAATTAAATATACATCCGTAAATAGAACTAAAGTATTTCTAATGGTAAGCAAAAACTTGAATGTCAGTTGTCGAGGTATATGGGAGATACTGAACTCACAATTCTTTGCTATGTAAACAATGCTCTTGCCATGTTTTTGTTTACATAAGTTAAATATATTAATGAAAGTTCGTTTAAAACGGATTTTCCAACATACAAATTTTGAACACAATTAGATAGTTTATAGTGTTTAACACGTATCATTTTGTTTTTAACATTATTAAGCAATCTATATGTAAACAAAAACATGGCATGAGCCTTGTTTACATAATGAAAAACTGGGAGTGCTGTATCTCACTTGTAGTTCAAAAATTGATATTGAAATTTTGGTGGAAATAATTTAATTAAGCACTGTAAACAATGAAAATGGAAAAATAAAATTTTCAGCACAATCGTGTCCATGCTCCTTTAAGCTAAATGAGCAAGAAAAAGAGGCGATGGACACTGACAAATTTTACAAATCCTATAAAGAAAACAAGATTAAGAGAATGGCAAACACGGTCCCTGGACCTGGTGTTTAGAAGGATTAAGTATCCCCTTAATTTTGACCGGTCACACTCGCCATGAGTCCTATAATATTAATCGGGTAAATAGAGTATTCCGTAGTTAAAATCAGTGTAAAGAACGGCCGAACAATTGGTTTGAAATACGTCAGACAGTATTCGACCCTGTGATTACTTGTATTTGTAAATTAGATCATTATAACGATCATAGAATTTGTGAAAAGCAGACTTTAAACGAGTCATGCCAGGAAGACTTAATTCATGGTAAGGCGGTAACTGTTTTCATACCGATAATCGACCTATCCGTGTCATAGAATTTCAGGGGATGTCCCGCTGTACTCGCACACATCGTGAAGTTCATTAAAACAGCATGAAAACGGTGAAGATAACGAGCTGTGATCAATCTCATCTGTATAAAACGAGTACCATTATTCTCTTTTGTATGAAATGAGTATCAATCTCATCTGTATGAAATGAGTATCAATCTCATCTGTATGACATGAATCTATATCAAACTGTTCTGTTGATCGAATTATTCAATAAGGATACTGATCTACTGAGAATAAAATCCTGACAAATATCTGAAGAGTAAATACTTATAATATGCATCCATAACAAATTTCAAGATCTAAAATTAAAGAGATCTTCCTGATTATGACCTTTAAGTACGATAAATTCATCATCTAACTGACTCAAATTTACCATTCTTACAATGAATCCTCAAGATAAATACAGAGAAAATTTAAGATGCTATTTCATTAATGTATATTATTGGCATGAATGGATTGGTGCATGCATACAGCTCGAGTTCACAACTAATTATTTATAGTGGAAAGGTGACCAACTCCGGAAAATGTCCATTCTGGAGTTATTTGTCCCATTGGTAAATACAAATTCATGAATCATAAGTCTTTTTATTTCAATTACAGATTTACGGGTTCTTCCAGCCATTGATATGATAGAGAGTGTGTCTATTGAATTCTTACAGCTTTACGGATTCTGCCAGCCATTGATATGATAGAGAGTGTATCTATTGAATTCTTACAGATTTACGGATTCTGCCAGCCATTGATATAATAGAGAGTGTATCTATTGAATTCCTACAGATTTATGGATTCTGCCAGCCATTGATATGATAGAGAGTGTGTCTATTGAATTCTTACATATTTACGGATTCTGCCAACCATTGATATGATAGAGAGTGTATCTATTGAAATTTTACAGATTTACGAGTCCTACCAGCCATTGATATGATAGAGAGTGTATCTATTGAATTCTTACATATGCAGATATACGGGTTCTACCAGTCATTGATATGATAGAGAGTGTATCTATTGAATTTTTACAGATTTACGAGTCCTACCAGCCATTGATATGATTGAGAGTGTATCTATTGAATTCTTACAGATTTACGGGTTCTACCAGTCATTGATATGATAGAGAGTGTATCTATTGAATTCTTACATATGCAGATATACGGGTTCTACCAGTCATTGATATGATAGAGAGTGTATCTATTGAATTTTTACAGATTTACGAGTCCTACCAGCCATTGATATGATAGAGAGTGTATCTATTGAATTTTTACAGATTTACGAGTCCTACCAGCCATTGATATGATAGAGAGTGTATCTATTGAATTCTTCGAAGAAGATTATAACACCGGTGTCATCAAAACACGATCATTGAAATCCGTCAACAAACCAAAATCACCAGAGATCCATACAGAAAACAAGAAGCGTCGTAGGAGGGCGCTCCATGACCGACCTCTTTTTGATCAAAAGGCGTATGACCGGATGTTAAGAATATATCGCCAGAAATCCAAAGTAACTGGATCAAATTGTCAATCCTTACCTCCCTCCAGCTTGATCCTCCCTGGAGACGTTGGATACGGGACGGACTCTCAGTTTAAGTACCAGGCTAGCACAGCTCTCCGACTGTCTCACTTTTTGTCTGCATATCTTCAGACTGTAGAAGAAATGGATTCTTTCGGCCATATAAGAGGAGGAGGGCGTCTGCATTTTGAACATTTGTTTGCAGAAGTGTTGGCTAATGTGATGTCCGATTTTAAAATTTTATCCAGTGGTATATTTTACGAACCTTACACATTTCAAAGTCCCAACGAATCAGCCCGCGAGTTCTTTGGTCCGTATGCATACAGACACAAAGGTGAATTTTACGTCATTGACACCGCGGGACTAGACAAGTATTACACACAAGAGGTTTGGTATGAGGATGTCAAATACCGGTGGAACACCAACACAGAAAATTTGCAGACCTTTAATATCCGGTCAATGGTGCGGTCAGATATAAACGGTTCAAGCAGTTTCCGGCATGAATATTTTCCTTTAACCTACAAAGCACCCAATTTAGAGCAGGGTATTTGGATGCCACCTGTATTTAAGTGTGATGGCCGAACAGATACTTGGGTTATGACGTTCGTAGTGCCGTTTTTTCGATCTTTGAAGATATCAAGAAAAGTTCAGTTCTCGTGAGTAGTAGTTGGTAGTAATTATAAATCATGAAAAGTGTGTGATGCAAGATAGTTTGTCAGCGGAGTTACTAGTACTAAGTATTCATGGTAACGTTGGTTGGTTGGGCATTGTTTAACGTCACGTTCAAGAATTTTTTATTCTCGTCATGGATTACCCATAATGATGCGGTTGACTAGTGAGACACATTAAAGAAAGCAACCAATTCATATTTATAGTTTACAGGTGTAACAAGAGATATAAACAGACAAACGTTTGTTTAAAGTTCTATAAAATGCACGCGCCTCCGTCCCACTCTGCATATGAAGAAACTCTTTATAAACACTTATTTGGGAGCTGGTGTTTTTGGTAAATTCAAAGTTTATACTATGTAGAAATATTTTAATCCACTTGTCGCGCCCCTGTAAAATACAAGGTAAATTTCATACAAGATACATATATACACGAGACACACAAAATACAAATACCAGTCTGGCGACCGAGACAAGACCGAAACATGCATTATGGCAAATCCAAAAATACTTCAGGAGGTTGCGCGCCGTTTCTTTAATATTATCTGGAGACATCATTATACTACATATTATTTATAAATCGCAAGCTGGTATCTCCTGTATGCACCACGTTATACACATAGCTCTAAACGCCATTTAATTGTTGACATGAAATAAAATACTTGATAAGAATAATTTTTAAAAATACAATGTTTTAAAAGATTGCTTATCTTGGATATTATCCAGAACAAGTCTGGTGTTTGGAACTAAGTACAATTAGCTTATCAAACCGTCGAAAACTGAATATTGGTTGAAATCACAGATTTGGTATATCAAGTAAATGTTTTGTCGATGCAGATTAGAAGAATTTAACTCCATATATATGATTATTAGAAATATATACGCAATTTGGATCGGAAATACAATTTTACTGAAATATCGTGGCGCGCGAAATAATACGAGACTTGTTGAATATTTTTAAAAGTGTCTGGTTATTACCATATTGCAAATCTAGAGAACATGCATTTTTATTTCATTTGATTATTTTCAGAGGAGTCGTGACTGTGGATGTTCCCTTAGACTTACTCGAGATCAATCCGTGTCCCCAGTCGTTCTACGTTAACAACGCATTTAAGAACACTGCTCGATGTCACACAGAGTCCACCACGGTAAGCATTCTCCTGACATTCATTTTCGTCAGCAGTGCTCTTTCTTCCTTCTAATTGCAGCACTTCTGACTTGTTATTCATGTAATGAATGCTTGACTAAGATGGATAATGATTGACCTTGTTGATGGCTGTAGTAAATGACAGAGAAACACCCTTCCTTAATTCATTCTTTAAAATGGTATACTACATGCAGTATTATTCGGTTATTGAACTTCTGTATTAGTAAATATTAGCCAATTTGGGTTTTGAAAAATCGCAAAATTGTGAACGAATTTTTAACACCAAAGGGTGCCAATATTAATCTATATAAGTTCAATAACTCCTTTACCATATAGCTAAAATATATTTCCACGGTTTTATGTTGATAATTTATTTATTTTCTGTTAAGTTAGAAACGAAAGCATTATTGGCACTGATATGAATGCGTGAACTATTACATAGCGTATGTTTTCAACGTTTATCCAATGCATCAACGAATGTTTTTTAAATGTTTCAAATTGTGAATAAAAATATTCATATTCACAATTTCCCCCAAAGAATGAAAAAAAAAACAAAAAACCAACCAAACAAAACAATTCTGTTAATTTGCAGCTTATTTTTGCTGTACATTACAAAGAAAAAGAAAAGAAAAATACCTTTGTGTGAATGAAGAATGAGTGTGTGAATTTGTCATTTATTAAAATAACAAATGACTACATGTAGCGACTAAAATTGCATATTACATAACCTTACATTGCAATTAATTGGCTGAGCTTACATCAGGGAATTGACTAAGTACAAATTAACTAGATAAGAGTTTAAAACAGGCTGACTGGTCACATGACACAAAGTAGCCCAGCCAATAAAACATGCCCAAATGCTAGAATACACTAACTATAGCAAAACGTGATGTACAAAAAGGGCACTCACAAAATTTACCCATAGTTGCTTAGTGAAGCATAGTAAATATGGCAGGAGGGGAAGTGGTTGTTGTTGGAACTTTCCGTGGCTTGAAAAGAAAGGAAAAATTGGCCAGAATGAATTGAAAATGTCATCAGTAATCAATTAATTTGATTGGTCAGTGACATCGTATAGCGGTTAGTTTTAGGATGCATCACCGGGGAAATAAGTGAGAATTGTAAACTACAGTGTATCTTAAGCTATGTTACATCAATACGAAACTTACAAAATTTGAATATAAAATAATTTATTGTAATTAATACTCAATAGATAATATATCGAAACTGGCTATCAGAACTTACCAAACGATAGCTGATCCGCCATCTTTGTATATAACATATCGTGCAATAACGTTAACATGTACTCAGACCGTTTCGGTACGGATCCTATTACGTCATGAAAAGTTGACCATCAATAATGCCTCTGGTATTGCATGCTAAATTATCTAGAATTCAGGAATATTTTATCACTAAAGAATTATTAGCTATCTGATAAATGGTAATTTTCATCTATCAGCCTGTATGTATACGAAAGCCACCATATAGTTCACTAATACCAAATCATGATTAAAGGTCTTCATATAATATAGATTCACATTTGCTTACAGTATAGCCCTTAGGGACCAGTTTGGCACTAGAAGGATTCAACGATTTCCTTCGAAATATACCGACATATTCTTTAAATATCGTTCTTTAATGAACCATAAACTTAAGTACAACATATCATTAAATCGATATGAAAATATAGTCCTTATATATTTATGCAGTAAAACATGCTTGTGGTGAAGCGATGAGGACGAACAGTTTCGATTCGTTATAAACGTAATTCGTTATATCCAACAAGTCTATAATATTTTAAACTACATTGAATAAAATTCACTTTTCTGTGAGCGTGAATTGATTATAATCTTGTTCACTGTAACCGTGTTTCACTATAAGCGTGAATTCATTATAATCTTGTTCACTGTAACCGTGTTTCACTATAAGCGTGAATTCATTATAATCTTGTTCACTGTAACCGTGTTTCACTATAAGCGTGAATTCATTATAATCTTGTTCACTGTAATCGTGTCTCACTGTACTATATTCCGTGTGGCCAAGTGCGGGTCATTTAGAAATTTAGACGTGTAGTACAGCTGCTCATGTGAGCGATGTATCTCATGGGTCTCTTGTAATGTAATGCTATTTACTTCGGCAGTGTCGTCGGATAAAGGGATTCCGGTTTTCTCGCACGGCTTATGGATGCGACTGTAAACAGGGCTACGAGTATCCATTCAGAGACAAAAAACGATGGATAGCAGGTGCTCTAATTGAAATGGAGTATCAGAAAAAACTGAGAGGATTGTTTAGTAGGTATGTATAATTATAAATATAAGATAACCCGGGACAGAAATCGCTGCTGCTAATAATAGTAGGGACCAGTTGTTCTTTCAGACTTGTAGTTGTCAATTGTTATATAAAAGGGCACTTTATTTCGATAGAAGTCTAAATTCTTTGATTATACGTTTGGACTTATTTCTCTTACATGTTAAAGCTTTTTCTTGATTACTACATGATGTTTGTAACGTCAAGGCTATTATTTATTAAGATGTTCCAGCTGACAAAGCTTGTAACAACATTGTATTGTTTGTAAGGCTCATTATTACAACTGTATTTTAAACGAACTTGACATCAATTCCACATCTAGTAATCCTACTTATACTTCAACTTCTCTTTCAAAAGATAAAAATCTTCAAAAGCACGCTTCAGTTTTAAACACATTAACCACTGGTGTGTCCAGGGATCCGTGTTTGCCCAACTATCTAGTTTGTATTGTTTATAGGAGTTATGAGATTGATCACTGTTCGTTATCTTCACTTTGCATTAAATACTAGTATCTCAGTCAATGCGACAAATGGATACGAATACCTATATTGGGTTCCTAAAATTGACAAAAGCCCTTACAAACAGATGCATTGCTCGATCCAGTCAATGTTCTACTAAGCCCTTATCTTTGCTCCTCACTAAAATATTATCTGCTGTGAAGGAGAACATTCAAACGTATTGTACCACCACATATGCCAGAAGTGATGTAAAGCAAATGTAGAATTAAAAAATTCTAAAGAACTTTTAGTAAACTTAAAATCACAAACTTTTCTCAAATCAACGTCAAAACTTTTCATGACTTTTCAACACTTTACACGACCATTCCTCACGATAGATTAAAGATTAGACTTTTTGATATCATAGTTGCTTTTTTCACTAAAAATAGGAAATGAAAATATTCGTATCGAGTGATCAGTCAGTCAAAATATTACTTTTTGTAAACATCTCTCTGATTCTAAGCACAAATAATCTGACGCTGATATTAAAAAGATGCTGGAGTTACTTATTGACAATGTTTTCGTAGTATTTATTCATCAGGTCTTCCAACAGTCTATTGGAATTCCCATGGTCATGAATTGTGCTTCTTTATTAACCGACTTGTTTTTATAATCCTATGAGGCAAACTTTCTTCAAAAGCTTCTACATGAGAAGAAAAATTTCGCTTGTTGTGGCCTTCAACTCGACATTTATCATTAATTGACGATGTTTTATCTATCACAATAATCATTTTCATTCATGTGTCAATTCGATATATCCTAGTGAACTCGAAATAAGACACCACAAAGTCTTCCACATATTCATATTTAGATATTGTGTTGATCATATATGATAAAGGCAAACTAACAACCCAACTTTATTACAAACGGGATAAATTCAGCTTCTCCATAGTAACTTCCCTATATCTATGTACAGTGTAGCAATATTCCATTACCACCTTCATATGGCTTTTATGTCTCTCCACTGATTCGATACAGACGAGATTGTTCTGCGTTAAATCAGTGCAGGCTACTGACAAACAAGTCGATGGTGCAGGGCTTTCAACAGTCGCGCTTAAAGTCAGCATTTCGCAAATTTATTAGCTATGTAATTTACCAGTACAACATGTCATAAGGTAAAATGCTGTCTGATTTGTTTCATACCAATTCTTTGCACACTGACTTTGACTACGGATCATTCTGTTTACCGATCAAGATATAGGCTCACGGCGGTTGTGATCAGTCAACAGGGGATACTTACCGGTACTCCCAATACTCCTTGTGATTTGTAGCCAAAATCAGTGTGCAAATAAAGGCCTAACAATCGGTCTGAAACACATCAGACAACATTTGAACCAATAATATGTTGTATTGGCAAACTAGATAGTATAACAACCATAGCATTTACAAAATGCAGATATTAACGAGACTGTTGATACCCATGTAACATCAACTTGTTGGTCAGTAGCCTGCCTCGATTTAAAAACTGCTCATATCCAGAACAAGCCCTTACAGATCGAATCAGTTGAGAGATATAAACACCATATGTAGGTGATAATGGAATATTGCTTAATGAATATGGGAAGTTGACAATGGAGAATCTGAAATCATCCCGTTTAAGTTGAGTTGTTAGTTTGCCGTTAATATTAATTTTCAATAAAATATCTAACTAAGAAGCAGATGTGAAGGATTCCACGGTGTCTTTTATATCGAGTTCACAGGAATATATCTAATCGACATATGAATGAAAATGATTATTGTTAATAGATAAAACGTCGTCGATATTACATCTAAACGTCGAGAGGAAGGCCACAGCAAGAATTTTTCTTCTCATGTAGCTTTTGAATAAACTCTCTTGATAAGAATATAAATCAGGTCAGCTAAGAAAGAGCACAATTTGTTCCCATGGGAATTCCAACAAACTGTTGGAAGACCTGATCAACAAAGACTACGAAGATATTGCATGTATTGCCCTGAAAATGTAGTCACAACCTTCCTCTCACAGAAATAGATATTCATTTTGCATTTCAGTTTAAGTGGTATACCATGAACTACTTTAGGGCTAAAAGTAGGTCAAATAGTTTCCTGGACTTTTTCTCATTATGGATACAAATACTGCACTGAAATGTTGCAATCACTGTCCGACGGGCGTATGATGTACCGTTTGCGGTACTCTTGTTGACATACCGGTATTTTTTCTGTGGTAATCTGGACAAAGAGAATTAGAATAATGACACGGTCATCATGATCACACGAAGAATACGTCTGGAACGTTAAATTAAGGTAGCCACCATTTTCCTGGTGAAAGCACTGAGGATGCTCATCATATCATGGCGGCATGACTTCTTGCTTTTTCTCTCCGTATCAGATCAACTGGTGTCGTGGACAATAATTAAGAATGCCGTGTCCTTCAATCCATGGCCATCAACGCTGAAGTGTACCCCAAATGGTTCTTTTGTTTTTGTTTTGTTAGGGATGTTATTAAAGTGACGGTTGTACGATGAAGTGGTATTGTTTTATTTCTAAATGAAGTTCATTTCTTTTTCCAGGTACGACTCCCTCCGATGTAGAATATCAGCCAGCTCGAAGTTATCATACAATTCAGTAATCATGCTCATACAATTATTCATTATTTATCTCATCACATGAATATGTAATCAATTTATCAAATTCCTTGCAATGCTTTAAATAATAAAACATTTATCCAATAGTATCTTGAATACAAATTCTTTTTTGATATTGCCGATCATACACCTTAGGGCAGAGTCTGAAGCTATGGGTGAAACACCGAAACTTAGTTTTAAATACAACCTTACCTAAAGTTACAAAAGCTTTCCACTCTTTATGTAATGTATTGGGTCAAATGCTGTCTGACGTGTTTCATACCGATTGTTAAGCCGTTCTTGGCACACTGATTTTCACTGCGGATAACTCCGTTTACCTGATCAGGATATAGGGCTCACGGCGGGTGTGACCGGTCAACAGGGGATGCTTACTCCTCCTAGGCACCTGATCCCACCTCTGGTGTGTCCAGGGGTCCGTGTTTGCCCAACTATCTATTTTGTATTGCTTGTAGGAGTTATGAGATTGATCACTGTTCGTTATCTTCACCTTGCATTGCTACTATGACCTAGCCCTGAAAATTTACTTACAACTTTGTTTTGAATTGAACAACATTACCTAAAGTTTTGAAAGCTTTCCCTCTTGGTGCAATAAATCGGAATTACCACTGTGCCGTAGTCATTTGCCTGATTTGATATTTCGCCTGTGCAGATCGTTAAGTTAGTATACATAGAGACATGGACGTGTGAGTTTGGTGTAAATGATATAAATAAAGCGTTTGTTTAAGGAAGAATAGTTTGGAGGGTTTAGAAATGACATCGTATATTTTCCTGAATATGCTGGAAGAGGTTGCTTCTCTAATGTGTAATTCTAGTGCAAATTGAGAGCGCTTTTGGAATGAATGCCAGTTTTAGTCTCATGAAAAGTTTTCGGATGTTCATTATCGAACTCGAGGGACACAAAAACTATTTAAATGATTGAGTTTATAATGGTGCACATATAAATCTTAAAATAGGTGACAAATGAATGAAATGATAGAGAGATAAAATAAATTCTTAGTATTTCATGAAAATAGAACATGAATGAAGCACTCTGTGTTCTCTCGACTACGGTCATATTACTTTGCGAGGTGGTGTGAATTATTCATGCACTCTCGAACACGTCCTCGTGTTTAATGATAGCACGTGCACTCGTGACGAGAGCGAATGTTCCGAACGCGTAGTTTAGAATGTAAACAGAAAAAAATCACAAAGCTGTAAATTACGTAAAACTGTTTAAAATAAAAACTCCACTTAGTGTAGATTAAAGATATGAAAATAATATTAATGAAACATTGCAACATATCATTATAATTCATACTACAAAATCGAACGAGTATCATGTAAAATATGAAATCTCATTGTAATGTCCATTTTGCATTGGATGTGACAATCTAAAAATTTGCAATATTAAGGTAGTAAACAACTACATATATATAGTACATTATGTGGTATTAGTCCAACTATTAATATATCTGTCTGCTAGGTTTCTTCGCGTTTTCAATGTCGTTCCCTCAGCTGAAGGTTAACTTTGGTTGTTGGACAAGCAAAAATCCTGTAGGAATATTCTAATTCCTTGGGCACTTCCGGTGTCAGCGAGATATGGTATGCTTGAATGAGCTGCAAAAGATATGTAACTCACTTGTGACACCATATGCATGTATTGTTGAATACAGTGAATGCCTCTTTCTCGGTACTAGTATATAAATGAGGTTTAAAAACTTCCTACGGCATATCTAGAGCAAGAGAAAAGAAACGAAATCAAATATCTTAAGTTATATGAAGCCCACCTTGGTTGTGATGATGTAGATCTCACTTTCTGCGAATCTTTGTCCAATACAACTACGTGGTCCGAAACCAAAGGGGAGATAAGCAAAAGGTTCGGTATGCCGGGTTTCCACGTCCACAGAGTTGTCACCCCTGAGGAATCGTTCAGGAATAAATTGATCAGGATCTTTGTAAAACTTCGCACTTTTGGACATGTTTCTCAGAGAAATCATCACACCTGTCTATGAAAATATGTCATATGTTAGCAATGTGCCCGTCAGCATGCCTACGGCCATGTTCGTTGTTTACCTGTTTTGCATCTTATTTTACCAGGAACTTGCCAAGAAGAAACATTTGATCTGTGAAACATAAAGCCTACCTGTGCTACCTTGGTCTTGTAGAAAACTAATTTTAATTAGACTTTAGATACAAGTTGAGGTTGCATCCTAACTTTCGAAAGCCACATATGGAACTTAACTTAATTCTATACAACTAGCATATACATGTATATGTCTAGTATATACATGTACGTACATGTATACTTAACTGATTTTGAAATGATTATTATTTAAATGGGCATGGACATGATTTGATTTTAATATTTTCAAAGTTTATTTTTCTATTTTTATTGTTTACAATGCTTAACAAGAATAATTGTAATGGTCAGCGAAAATTTGAATATCAGTTGCTGGGTTACAAGTGAGATACAGCACCCACAATTCCTTGTTATGTAAACAAGGCCCGTGCATGTTTGTGTTTACATATAGACTGCTAAGTAGAAAATATCGTGTTCAAAACAAAATGAGATGTGTCAAGCACTACAAACTGTTTAATTGTGTTCAGCATTCACTTGTAATTTGAAAATTCTGCTTGAAACAAAAAACCTTTACAAGTATGTTTAACCTATGTAAACAAACAGATGGCATGAGCTTTGTTTACATAGCAAAAACTTAAGAGCTCTGCATCTCCCAATTACAATTACATGGACACCATGACCCTTTAAGGAATCCTTGATTATGCAAATTATTCCATGCTTACATGTACATTTCTTTATACACTCACAGCACAGCAAAACTACAAATTAATTTACCGAATTATAAAAAAGAATAAGATGAATCATATGTATTTTTTCAATACATCAAAAATAAAATACCTAAGTTAGATCCGCTCTTGTTCTTCTGCGCTTTTCAGATGGGTAAAACAGATCGTTAAAGCAGACGGGGACAGTGTATAACTCCTCATATACTAAATTTCATTCTCTCAGCAAACCTACGACATTTTTTGTCACATCATATTTAGCGGGGATAAGACAGAAGGGAATGAGGGTGATTCACATATTAAACAGGTTAAGACTGATGAATTCATATACATATGAGTCCCCCCAAGATCGTCGAAGAAGAACTATCTACGTAGAAGAGTCTTGTGATGATTGATAGCAACATCAGTTGTACATGGAGATTATACACTCCACCCAGAAGTATCCAGATAATCCAGAATACATAACTAACACGACAGCCCCGCCACTAGAGAGAGAAAAAGAGGAGTCAGAAAAATAGAGTAGGCACGTACTACAGTCAGAAAAATACAGGAGTATTTGTTAATAGACCTTATCACAGTTACATATCTACCTTATCACTGTTACATATCTACCTTATCATAGTTACAAGTATACCTTATCACAGTTACATATCTACCTTAATACAGTTACATATCTACCTTATCACAGTTACATATCTACCTTATCACAGTTACATATATACCTTAATATAGTTACATATCTACCTTATCATAGTTACATACCTATATTATCACTGTTACATATCTACCTTAATACAGTTACATATCTACCTTATCATAGTTACATATCTACCTTATCACAATTACATATCTATCTTATCATAGTTACATATCTACCTTATTACAGTTACATATCTACCTTATTACAGTTACATATCTACCTTATTATAGTTACATGTCTACCTTATCATAGTTACATATTTACCTTATTACAGTTACATATCTACCTTATTACAGTTACATATCTACCTTATTATAGTTACATGTCTATCTTATCATAGTTACATATCTACCTTATCACAGTTACATATCTACCTTATTACAATTAGATATCTACCTTATCATAGTTACATGTCTACCTTATCATAGTTACATATCTATCTTATCATAGTTACATGTCTACCTTATCACAGTTACACATTTACCTTATTACAGTTACATATCTACCTTATTACAGTTACATATCTACCTTATTATAGTTACATGTCTATCTTATCATAGTTACATATCTACCTTATCACAGTTACATATCTACCTTATTAGAATTAGATATCTACCTTATCATAGTTACATGTCTACCTTATCATAGTTACATATCTATCTTATCATAGTTACATATCTACCTTATCATAGTTACATGTCTATCTTATCATAGTTACATATCTACCTTATTACAGTTACATATCTACCTTATTATAGTTACATGTCTATCTTATTATAGTTACATGTCTATCTTATCATAGTTACATATCTACCTTATCACTGTTACATATTTACCTTATCACTGTTACATATATACCTTATGACAGTTACATATCTACCTTATTACAGTTACATATCTACCTTATTATAGTTACATGTCTATCTTATTATAGTTACATGTCTATCTTATCATAGTTACATATCTACCTTATCACTGTTACATATCTACCTTATCACTGTTACATATCTATCTTATCATAGTTACATATCTACCTTATTACAGTTACATATCTACCTTATCACTGTTACATGTCTATCTTATCATAGTTACATATCTACCTTATCACAGTCACATATCTACCTTATTACAATTAGATATCTATCTTATCATAGTTACATATCTACCTTATCATAGTTACATATCTACCTTATCACTGTTACATATCTACCTTATTACAGTTACATATCTACCTTATTACAGTTACATATCTACCTTATTATAGTTACATGTCTATCTTATCATAGTTACATATCTACCTTATCACAGTTACATATGTACCTTATTACAGTTACATATCTACCTTATTACAATTAGATATCTACCTTATTACAGTTACATATCTACCTTATTATAGTTACATATCTACCTTATTACAGTTACATATCTACCCTATTATAGTTACATGTCTATCTTATCACTGTTACGTATCTACCTTATCACTGTTACATATCTACCTTATTATAGTTACATATCTACCTTATCATAGTTACATATCTACCTTATCATAGTTACATATTTACCTTATCATAGTTACATATATACCTTAATAGAGTTACATATCTACCTTATCACAGTTACATATCTACCTTATCATAGTTACATATATACCTTATTATAGTTACATATCTACCTTATCATAGTTACATATCTACCTTACCACAGTTACATATATACCTTATTACAGTTACATATATACCTTATTACAGTTACATATATACCTTATTATAGTTACATGTCCACCTCATCACTGTTGCATGTCTACATCTGCAAAGTTACATGTTACCGTAGGACTGTAATAGGTTTATCATATTACAATTATAGGTCTACCCTAACACAGTTACATGCTCAAGGTACAGAATATCGTGTAGTAAATTACTAAGAACACTAATTGTTTTTGAACACATTCAGAACTCTAGAGTCAGTATCACAAGTCTTCACTGTTGTTTTGTGACACTCATCATTTTGGGGCAGGTTGGAAAATATTGTCATTCAGTGATCGTAACCGTTAAAAATAATATCAGAACACACAAGCAAAACAGAAAAAACCCCATCGGACGTAGACAGATAATCAAATAATATGAAGATAATTTGGTCTTATTGGATGATGTTTTAAAATAAATATCAAATTAACATTGATCTGTTAAGGATAATGATGATTAGCAATTAAAACTCAAAGGCAAATGCTTGCTGAAAATATCATGTTTGATTTTAAAATAAGATTTTTTTTAATAAAAAAAAATCCAAGGTACTGAACGTGCAGTCTACAAAGAAAATTAAAGAAATATGAAAAAATACGTACCCCTTTGGGTACCTGGTATCCTCCGATGATATTTTCTTCATTTAATAGTCTGAAACTTCCACCACTGAGAGGGTAATTTTTCCTACAAATATTCAGATAATCACTTAGGTATTCATTTTTATATTATATACTGAAAAACAACTTAAGGGTTTCAACAGTCTCGTTTAAAGCATTTCGCAAATTCTAAGGTCTTTATAACAATCTAGTTTGCCAATACAACCTATCATTGGATCAAATGCTGTCTGACGTGTTTCATACCGATTGTTAGGCTGTTCTTGGCACACTGATGTTGACTACTACGGACAACTTCGTTTACCTGATCAGGATATAGGGCTCATGGCGGGTGTGATCGGTCGATAGGGGATGCTTACTTCTCCCAGGCACCTGATACCACCCCTGGTATATCCAGGGGTCCGTGCTTGCCCAACTCTCTATTTTGTATTGCTATAGGAGTTCTGGGATTAATCACTGTTCGTTATCTTCACTTTTCATTTAAAAGGTATTTAAATAAATCTTAAATTTCAGTCACTCCATGATTGTACCTGAGAGATTCTTTGACGCACGCTTTAAGGTAAGGCATATCCACCAGAGCCTCTTTACTAAGGTTGCCCTTTCCAACTACGCTGTCTATTTCTCGAAAAAGTCTTTCTTGCTTGTCCTGATTTGAAGCCAGTTCGTGCCAAAGGAACGTCAATGCATTGGACGTCTGCAGATAAATATAATCAATTAAAGACAATTCGGTCGTCATATTGTTTACTCTAGTAACGGCGGAGGAATACAAAAATAATTTGCGACCGTTAAATGCTGATTTAATAGTCGGCAACGTCAAGTCCATAGCCATTCAGATTACGGAAATCACAGATTTTGTATTAGAATATAATTTCATTGTAATAGTATTGATTACAAGACTCAGTAGATTCCTGTACGAGTGTAGGTCTACATTTCCCCTATACAGATCGCCGTGGCCTTACGAATGTAAATCTACATTCTCTCTATGCAGGTTGCCGTGGCGTAGTAGTTAGGTCATTGTCCTCAGAACTGAGAAATCCCAAGTTCGATTCTTGATTCCAGCCCTATGTTAAACATAAGACGTATAAAACAGATAATTAACTGTTCCTTTGCTGAGCGCCTGGCATTAGAAGTGAAGGTCACAGGCACCAAATGAAAGTGTGCCATTCAGTCAGCTAAAAGATAACTGAATGGTTACTGAAACTTGACTGAACGGTTACTGAATGGTTACTGAAAAGTGACTGAACGGTTACTGAAAGGTGACTGAGCGGTTACTGTAAGGTAACAGAATGGTTACTGAAAGGTATCTGAACGGTTACTGAAGTGACTGAACGGTTACTGAAAGGTAACTGAACGGTTACTGAAAGGTGACTGGACGGTTACTGAAAAGTGATGACAGAACGGTTACTGAAAGGTAACTGAACGGTTACTGAAAGGTAAATGAACGGTTACTGAAGTGACTGACAGGTGACTGAACGGTTACTGAAAGGTGACTGACTGGCAGAGCTCTGTGATTCAGACACCTTTTCAGACCTTTTAGTCGACTGAATGGCACAGTTTCATCCTATGAGGACTGTCGGATATGACTTTTTTGAATCGGAGGTCCCGTGTCGTTGGTACAATAAAGACCCTAACTGTAACAGGACATAAATCAGCATAGAAACAAATAAACACCCCAAGAATCCTATTTACATGTATAAAAAACGTTGATTCAATTCCGAGACATCTACATTGGTAATAAAGACATCTCAAATCCAACAAAGAATTTCAACTTCATTGTCAATGAGATTTCTCCATCAATATTGATAAATCTGACAGAAAAATATCCCATATTTCAACATACAAGATTTCAAATCAAATTTACAATTGGATGAGAGATGCACAGAATCACAGACTTACTGAGTCGATGCCTCCTACAAATAAGTCCAGAATCAGGCTCTGGGCGTTACCATGGGTCATCCCAGGGTGGGAGATCAGAGCATAAAGAAGATTGGGCTGTTCCAAATGTTTTTCCAATTTTCCTACTGTTTTCAGTTGATCCATCTCTTTCAATGATTTTTGCATTTCTTCCTGTGCAACCCTGCAAAATAGAGAAAACATTCACGTTTGTGCACTTTAAAAGTAAGAAAGTATGATAATAGCAAATACAATGAACATGCAAAGATTTTATCGATCGACACTTGAGTATTTCGGTCATAGGAATACCACTTGCCTCTCCCAGCGAACCTGTTTTGGGGAAGGTGGTTAAAATTATATTACCAATACTGAGTAATAAATTCGTAGGAATATAGCCCCCCCCCCCCCCCCCCCCGCTGTTTTGTTCGTTTGAGTTTTGGTTTTGTTTTATTTTATTTTGGATCACATAGAAAATCGCTGAAAAATTGTTCAACATTACACACGTAGTATCGTGTTCCGAAAGATAGGGGTCAGCCTGAAAATATAACTTGTCTAAAATCCTTTGCAAAAATATGGGGGGGGGGGGGGGGGTAATTATAATACAAATTAGACACAATTTATTTTCATAGATCTTAAATCGGGTGGGAGAAGTTGTGGAGCATCTACATTTATCTCAAAATATATTTTACCCAGACTTCGATTTCAAAACTCATGGGGCAGGGGAAGCTATGAAAATAGTAGGGGCAGTCACCCAGTATATCTTTAGTTGCATGTGAAAATAAATTTGTCAAAAAATGGGAGGTGGCGATTCTCCATTCCCACCTCCTCTTCAATTGCTATCTAAATTAGATATCAAGTTCCTTTTCTAACTACGGTGAGGGAAGCTGATGAACATCGATTATATCTGGATTTCAGGCATTTTAAATTTTAAAAAGAATGAGTGACGCACGGATTTGAGGTTATACTAATGCATTTTCTGACTTGTAATTTCATACTTAAAGACACTTGATATCATGTACGGAATTCGTTTGAGAATCCTTTAAATGGATGAGAAGGTACAGTGTATCTCACTGACTAACATCAACGTGTTGGTAAAGGACATGATAGTCCCACGTCATATTTCGTTCAGAGTTCCACAGGGATCCGTTCTTGGACTAAGACTGTGTTGCCTTTTTTCAAGGTCAGTCTGAGAGATATGTCGTTGCCATAGTTGTTATGCTAATGACACATACGTGTGCATGACAATATACCACGTGACAAATGGAACAACTGTATGTATTTCATTAGACTCGAAATTTCGCTACCTGGATTTCAAATAAAATCACACACATCTTTATCAAAATATCAAGATGTCTCTATCATTAAATCATGTAAACATCATCTTTGTAACATTGGACGAATCCGAAGGTTTGTCTCTGTAGACGCTGTCAATTTTTTTGTTGCGGCTTGACTTGACTGTGTCACGACAGCAGTCTACTTTTCGGTATAAATAAAGGTCTACTAAGTAGACTACAGTGGGTTCAGAATAACACAGACCGACTCATTAGCAAATCAAGGAGGTAAGATTGTCATATCATGTCCGTTCTTGCAAAGTTGTATTGGCTCCAAGTTGAGTTTCAAGCATAGTTCAAAAGCTTAGTATATAAGCATACTCAGCACTGCATGGAAGTTTTCCAGACTATCTGAAGGAATTATTTATCATCCAAGAACAACACCGAACACTCTGAGGGAAAGCTGATGAGGCCCCCTTTACCAAGGATGCGCACTAAGACCTATGGCAAAAAACAATTAAAATGTTTGCGCGTACGGTTCACATTCAGTATAACAAAAACAATAATACATGTTTTGTAGGGTAACATGTGAAATAGTCACCCCGCGAAAAACCACCGTTGACCGTGGCGAAGGTAACACGCGAGTCAACAATGGTTTTTCGCGTGGTGACAATTTCACTTGTTACCCTACAAACATGTAATATTTTTATAATGACACAATATACATGTACATGGATATGTTTGTAGAGCGTCTTATGACGGTATTTTATCATATACGGCTATAACAATGATAATCACTACCGTTATATTCAACATTTACCTATACAAATTGTCTGCTGCTTTTGAAAATTTCTTGTACAGTGGTGTCTCAAAGTATCTGTACAGTTTTAGATGTCTCTTTGTTTCGTCAATACCTTGGAAAAACGTTCCCAAGTCTTCTACAAATTCAAGTTTGGATGTTCCTTCTAAACACCCCAAACGTTTATTGAAGCAGAGCATCCCAATACCTGTAACACAAATAATGGTTTCTGACAATTTCATTGTGTGATCAGGTGAGGTCAATGTATAAAGGGGTGGCGAGGTCAATGTTTAAAGGGGTGACGAGGTCAATGTATAAAGTGGTGACGAGGTCAATATATAAAGGGGTGGCGAGGTCAATGTATAAAGGGGTGACGAGGTCAATGTATAAAGGAGTGACTAGGTCAATGTTTAAAGGGGTGACGAGGTCAATGTATAAAGTGGTGACGAGGTCAATATATAAAGGGGTGGCGAGGTCAATGTATAAAGGGGTGGCGAGGTCAATGTATAAAGGGGTGGCGAGGTCAATGTATAAAGGGGTGACGAGGTCAATGTATAAAGGAGTGGCTAGGTCAATGTATAAAGGGGTGACGAGGTCAATGTATAAAGGAGTGACGAGGTCAATGTATAAAGGAGTGGCTAGGTCAATGTATAAAGGGGTGACGAGGTCAATGTATAAAGGGGTGACGAGGTCAATGTATAAAGGAGTGACTAGGTCAATGTTTAAAGGGGTGACGAGGTCAATGTATAAAGTGGTGACGAGGTCAATATATAAAGGGGTGGCGAGGTCAATGTATAAAGGGGTGGCGAGGTCAATGTATAAAGGGGTGGCGAGGTCAATGTATAAAGGGGTGACGAGGTCAATGTATAAAGGAGTGGCTAGGTCAATGTATAAAGGGGTGACGAGGTCAATGTATAAAGGAGTGACGAGGTCAATGTATAAAGGAGTGGCTAGGTCAATGTATAAAGGGGTGACGAGGTCAATGAATAAAGGGGTGGCTAGGTCAATGTATAAAGGGGTGGCGATGTCAATGTATAAAGGGGTGACGAGGTCAATGTATAAAGGGGTGACGAGGTCAATGTATAAAGTGGTGACGAGGTCAATGTATAAAGTGGTGACGAGGTCAATGTATAAAGGGGTGGCTAAGGTAAAATAAAGAGAAAGCGGACGGGATTAGGGACGACAAGGGTGTGAAAAAGGAAGAAGAGTGGGGAGGGGGGGTGTCTCGCAGTCCATCCTACATGTATGTAACATCTTATTCTTACGACAGATTTCACCGTCATGCCTGTAAGTATCACTAGAGCAAAATAAGTTCGGGATACAGTTCATCAATGGAAATGTGGTAAGGTTTTACAATATGAAACTTCTTAGGTATTAAATTTACTCAGACTGCTACCGGTAGTGTAGGATCAAATTCACAATGACTACCAGCATAATCTACAAATAAGGGGATTTAAAAAAAAATTAAATGGCAAAGAAGATGGGTGAACTTGGCGAACAATAAGCCTATTCATGATTAGGCACCTGTCGCGAATCGGCAGTTTGAAATCTGCATTGATGGTACCCGTAGTTACAATCGATACAGTACCGTACTAAAACGCTGTCCAAAATATCTAGAATTAAAAAATCAAATATATACATATCACACTTCAAAGAATGATATTTAATTAAAATCATCATCATAATTTGTTTCACAGGCAGCGTCATCTATATAAGACATTAAGCGATTTTTAACACACATAATTACACTAATGCCTTGAGTACCTAAGGTACCAAATGACACTGCATATATGCTCGCAACATTCTACAGTACGTGCCCCGCATTTCCATTGACATATTATAAACAGATGTGAAGGAGAAACCTCACATGTTTTGTGGTGTAAAGCGTTTTCTGTATGGTGCAGTAGTATTCCTTTGATCTGGATTCAGTTTTCCCCCAACAAATGTTTTTGGACAGCATTTACAACCTACTGGTTCTAATATACCGAATATAATAAAGGCATCAGGTCTCGCCTCTTTTGGTACAACTTTGAGGCCGGTTTTACAGTTACAGAACGCACATTTGCTGTTAGATTTCCCAGCAAATACAAATGGGACATAAACAGACAAATGATTTGCATTTATTTTTGTACCTAACTGTAGTTCCCTGTCTGCACTGGTTGGATATTTGGCTTCTGTCATGGTTTCCTAAAGTAACTTCTTAAGCATTGTTGAAATTGTTCTCTAACTTTCCTCTAAGTTGTCGTTTACACAAACAACATCCATATTTCACAGGAGGCGCCATACTTGTTTACATTTATTCACTAGCCGCATGTTGGATTCAATTAATGTACTTAATATGAGTAAAACTTAGCATAAAAGGCCAGAACCAAATATTTATGGGAAGTCTAATAATTCATAAGAAAAATATAGGTAGGAAAATTTGATATTCGAACCACAGACAGGCGATCTGGGGCTGTCCAAAACTTCAGTGTCTCTACCACTATAACACCTCGGCTATCCATCCCATGAAGAATTTCCGAATTTTAAGCCATCTAAAGTCACCCGTCGTGGACATAAAAAATTTCTCGATAATACGACAAAAGTTATACACAAGAAGTAAGGTTTTTTTTTCATAGAGTGGGTCAAGTCTCCATACTTTTATTTACAAAACATTTTTCACCTGAACATGTACTAACATATTTTACTCAGTTCACAATGGATACTTGCCCATTCCATATGAAAATCTGCTTGGAAAAGTTAAATTTACTGTCATTATGTGAGCTTTAGGCGTATACGTGATTTTAAATACGGTTTTTTCAATGTTCTTTTGAAATGGACACATTGAAAAAGCATTTTTGGAAACTATGGATTGATTGTTTTAACTAGAATGCAATTTTTTCTCTTTCTGCAGTTTCAATTTTACTTTGATATTTGTCCTTCTGTGGGTTCTCGGCTCGATAAAGTCACCCATCTTCTTTGAAATGAGCTTAAAAGCTGTAACTTACTTTCTGTGGTAAAGTTGACCAGAGTCTTTAAACAATCTTCTATTTTAAGAGTGCTCCTATATTTAGCAATAAAATCATCTGCCACTGGTGTGAGGAGGGGTATGTATGACGTCACCGCCATCGGCCTCAGCATCTGGTCGTTTGCTGGTTTTCGCAGATTCCCCCACTCCTTGCCTTGTCTGAAAATGTACTCCCTATCAAATTTTTCTTACTTGTCTGTAACTGTACATGGAAATCGTAGAATATACACGTTAGTTGTGGTATAAAATGCTTTATAATTTACCCTATCACATCTACACATGGATCAGCATGATTACGTGTTCTATCATAAAATGAAATGACATTTTGTTTTCACATTGAAAAACTCACAACACAGCCAGTCCAGGCGACAAGCTCTTCCTTTTGTAGTACACGTCTAGGATGTTGATTATTGGTCGGACTGGGTATTTCTCGGGCTTACTCAGTACCCGTTGGGAGTATTCCGGGTTCGACACTACAACTATCCAACTACGTCCAGTCCGGAATTTCATTATATCACCATACTCACTTTTAAACTTCTGGAGCAGTTTGTGCAATTCAGACACTTTGATTGAAGCTTGAAACGAAAAGATGGATTTTTAATTTTTGATATCGAATTTTTCTTGCTTTTTGTCTTTGCTATTTTAGCAGAGGAGAAAGGAAAGGGTTGATTTTAAAACAACAACAAATTTTGACATATGGGGATTCTTGCGCCTTTTATGCACCTGGTCCCATGTCTGGTGTGTCGAGGGGTCTGTGTTTGCCCTACTCTTAATTTTGTATTATTTATGGAATTTATCAAATTGATCACTGTTCTTCATAGACCTAAAGTATCCCACGAAATACACGTGTCAACTGCAATGACGTCACTGATCTTGGTAATATTGAATTGACCTGCACAAGAAATACACTTGCCGGATAATTTGTTAACTACAAAGTAAAGGGTGTGACAACTGGATCAAAAGATAGATTGACGGATAGACTGCAATGCATGATTAATAGAGGGTATTCCAAACTCGTTTATTTAAAAAAAAAAATGTACATTCAAAGTAGCTATTTTCATTTTCAGACAACGTGAATCTGTACCTTTATCTAAAAAAGATTAAGTTTGATATGATCTTCCTTGGTTCTTAAAAAAGTTAAATCATGACGATTAAAAACTCATATTAATGCCTCTCGTCGGCTGGGATGTTATTGATCAAGGAGGAAACCGAAGTACCCAGAGTACATCCACGTTTTTTTGTGTCTAGAAAAATTGTTCTATTTTTTGGTTTTGTTATTGTTTGAGTAAAAGTTTTATTCATTAGAAGCTACAGCAGTGAAGTTGAGCAAGTTGACTATTGTTTTAACGATATAAAGATAATTATGAGAATTATTAGTAAGAATATCAAACTGGAATATGGCACTGACATTATGCAGAGGAGTGTAATCTGGGCTAAAACATCGTAAAAGAAATAAATTAGGTTTGACTTTCGTAGAATCTTAAGGTTGAATGTTACACCTGGTGATTTTTCCTGTACCAATTCCTCATATATTTATAGAAACATCTGTAATAACCCCAGATCACAAGTATGAAAGGTGAAGATAACGAACAGTGATCAATCTCATAATTCCTGTAAGCAATACAAAATAGATAGTTGGGCAAACACGGAGCCCTGGACACACCAGAGGTGGGATCAGGTGCCTAGGTAATCTCGGTTGGGATTCGGCTCGACTGAATATTTGGACTGACGCCTTCACCGAATTCCGGACCAGTCTTTCATAATTCATGTCTGGAAATTTACGTTCAGCTTCGACCGGTTCTAGCAATTAATGTGCACTTAGGTGACGAAGCCGAGCCGAATTTCAGCCGAGATTAGTGCATAGGAGGAGTAAGCATCCCCTGCCGACCGGTCACATCCGCCGTGAGCCCTATATCCTGATCAGGTAAACGGAGTTATCCGTAGTCAAAATCAGTGTGCCAAGAACGGCCTAACAATCGGTATGAAACACGTCAGACAGCAGTTGACCCAATGATAGGTTGTGTTGACGAACTAGATCGTTTTAACGACCACTCATAGAATGTGCGAAATACTGACTTCAATCGACACTGTTGAAATTTCTGTATTTATTCTGTTATATACAGATACCAAAACAAGTTTTGATGAAGGTTTTTTCGAGGTCAAAAGTCATGGGCGACGGCTTATAGGAGTTATGAGATTGATCACTGTTCGTTATCTTCACCTTTCATGCAACAAAAAATTTAAGGCAGAAGGTACCCTACAGGGGATTAACAAAATAGGGATGACACAAAATACGCCGTTGTGCTAACACAACGCGCTTTATTGA
Source organism: Ostrea edulis (assembly GCF_947568905.1). Classification (NCBI taxonomy): domain Eukaryota; kingdom Metazoa; phylum Mollusca; class Bivalvia; order Ostreida; family Ostreidae; genus Ostrea; species Ostrea edulis. Next base: position 26,833,569 of record NC_079164.1, read on the forward strand.
ACTGCACAGAATTTGTAATGTGGTGCCAGCATGAAAACGCGTTTGGTGTGTCACGGCAATTCTGTGGTTGTGCGACGGCGTGCACGACGGTTAAAGTTGTGTTACATATAGTGCAACTACCCATATTTAGCATGAGGAAATGTACCTAGATGTTAGAGAAAACCTACGATAATCATTAAATGAAAGGTGATTTTGAAGGTAACGAACAGTGATCAATCTCATAACTCCTATAATCATGATTTACAAAATAGAGAGTTTGGCAAACACAGAGCCCTGCATGCTTCATAATGCATTAATGTGGAGATGAATGGGCGGTTCGTTAAAGTACCTACTAAAGGGGTGAAAGTGAAATGCTGTTCCTAGGTACGGGATATTGTAGATACCACGTGGTCCTGGGACATCTTGAAATGGTTTAACTTTTTCAGACATCTTTTCTTGTTGTACGGTGTTCGTATGTTGACATCTCCGAGAGAGAAGCTGAACGGATATCCTAATGAGCAAAATAGCAAAACATCAAACATTATAGCCACAAGTCGCGCCATCAGTATCATAGTCCGCATACTGCACTTTTCTTGTGCTCCTTATACCGCATAAGGAGCAATGTAGGAGATACCAATGTATGAGGAGCATGCGTGACCTGCGTGAATATCAATCAATCAGACAGAAGCATGACTGCATTGTATTATCAACTACAAAGAATTGACATGAGTTAATCAAAAATATAAACATCTTGGAAAATACACGAGGGCATGAACTGCGGCGATTCACGACGCGCGTTAGCTCTGTGTGAAGTGTATGTCGGTGTGAAGCGTGGCAGTTCAAAACCTTAATGTATTTTCAAAACTGAAATTTATTTTATTTCTTATATTTACATTCTACTTTCATTTCTGTCGGAAATTCAAGTCGTTAGAATAGACGTACTATGTTTATCAAGATTCATACGCGCATTGTTTACAACTACATCGTATTCATGAAGAAATTACCAACATTGGGGAACATATCGAAGACAAAAACATTTGAAATGTGAATAAAAACTTTTGGTACATCTACATTAAGTTCATTTGACGTTGACGCCAATCTAATTAAAGTTAGATGTTATGTATGTGAGTAAGCGAGCGGATTTAACATCTAATTTTAATTAGATTGCATTACTTGGAACCTGACCCCTAATACCATCTGTATTCATGCTTAATGAAAACAAATTCAAGTATTTAAAATGTCTGGTTCTGCTCAGATCGTTTTCATTTTTCGAGGAAGGTCCACACCTGCACGAAAGAGGGAGGTTCTTGGGCACAACCCCTTTATTTGCAGTTTTCTAGTTATTGCAATAAACAAATTATGGTGAATCTAGTAACAGTGTAATGACCCCCGCCATTTACGTTGCAATGTTGACCATTGTCTAGTTACATACCCTGCACATGTAAATCAAGTCCCCACACCCTATTTTAGCATTAAATTATATAACTTTAAGGACACAGAATGTGAAAACAATTTATCATAGCGAGCGAAGTGACAAGCTCGCTCCAATGATTACACATGAGTCGTGTGATTTGCTCTTCATCATCTGGGAAAAAAAATGATGAGGATTACCCAAAGTGCTCTGGAAAAATGTCGCCGTCACTGCGGAACTATCTTAAATCGCATAGAAATTAAAGTATATCAAATAATACTTGTGTGTCAATGTATGTGAAAAGTATGAACATGTGTGCTCAACTTCACACAGAAACTAAGGTAATGCAAAAAGCGGTGTCCATTTATGTGAAAAGCCACTGACTTCATACAGAACAACATACTCTACATCAAAAGGTGATGTGGTCCATAAGTCAAAAATCATGAACAAGTGTGCTCAACGTCACACAGAAATAAAAGTATATCAAAACGTGATGTGTTCTTGTATGTGAAAAATCATGAACATGTGTGCTGGACTTTAGGCAAAAAAAAAAACCAACAACAAAAAACCAACAACAAAAACCCCCAAAAAAACCAACAAAACATTGAATAGTAATGATGAATGTATATTTCTTTTGCATGTTTATGCATCATTTTCTTGTTATTTGTTTGAAATTCTTACATTACTATGTATGTTTATAGGTTTTCGTTAAAGATATATGTGCGGTATTAAACGGTATTTTGTTTGATGTTAAAACTGGACCAAAGTTTTGTTAATTTCGACCAATTATATACGGGTATTAAAGGGGTACTGGTCTGCTCAATGTAAGGAGAAAACAATGATTTACTAGTGCATATTTATGACGTTTATGGTTGTTGTGCGCAAGCGCGCGAGAAAAATATTAGAAACATCATGATAATTACGGTATGTAGTCGCACTGAATGGTGATTTCATGTTAAATATAAAATTTAGCTCCCTTTCTATTGCTCAGTGGTTCTCTCTACCCCGTTTTTCGTCTGATTGTCTGTATCGCTAAATGTGTCCCGTCAACAGCCTTCAGGTCGTACACGCTTTCACGTTGCCCTGTAGTTAATTCCATGTATGACGCTATGTGATCATGAATATCTCGAAATGGGGCGTTCCCTATCCGACTCGGAAAATACATAATTAAATACGAAATTAGCTTTATTACTTTTTAATCCGATTGAGTTAAATTGCACAATTTGCAGAAAGTGTATAACTTATATCGCTTGATATAAAGTGCGTGTTCTTTATTCCTACGATGATATCCAAAGAATACGGCATATAACTATTAGCTTTAGAATTTATCTAACTTACTGAGCACGTAATTTCATGATGTAACTTATCACCTGATTACGTAACTTCACAGCGGCTCGTTGTTGTTGTCTATGAATAGTTTTCACCCAACCATCTTTAAAACTACAGTAACTATAAAACAATACACAGAAGATGATTTTTACCTCAGATGCGTCCGTGCCATGTTTGAACTTGAACAAACAGGTACCCTTTTCACATTCTTCAGTCTAGTTACCAAATTGTGACCTATGATCAAAAGCAAAACATAATTATGGTGACCTTGTAGAGCCCGATAGTGTCCGCATAAGGTTATTTTTAATTTTTAGTACATTTTCGATATTTTGCCGTTTTTGACATCTAGTTTCGGATATTTTTCCCGTTTGCATTTTGCATTAAAACACATCCAACATCTACACGTATGTTTGATTAAAGAGGTGATTATTTAACATCTCTCTCTTAAAATCAAATGAATGGAGTTTATATAACTCCCCACCCGCGTAGATCCGCCAAGTGGGCGTATAATTTACACATACGGGCATCGGAAGCAAAAGAGGAGGAAGTGAACCAGTTTCTTTGACGAATGCAAATCTTTTGCGATCTCAAAAAAAAAAGGTGGAGGTGTTTAACTAAAGTGGGGAAGGTGGCTAAGTCGTTGGATGTAGATCCCGGTTCCAACACTAATCTTACATCACACAGTCAACAGAATTCTAAATTCAGAAATAATGTAGCATTTCAAAAACTTAAACGGATGTTCGAGTTTTAACTTTAGTAGTGATTGTTGTCTGGTTGATTTGTCTGAAGGTGAAAACTTCATGCATAAATCTCTAAATATCTCCAGCTCGCAAAATAATAATTATGACACTACTCGGACACCATACACAATGATATATTCTTTGGTAATCGCATTTCCCCCGAGACCAGAGCAAGAAATGGGTTGTTTTGCTCCCAGCGTAATGGAATGATCATTGGTGAAATTGAAATGTAAAAGTGTTGATCGATTATAATCAGAATGTTCTACAAAATATGCTAAGAATACAATAACTGCCTTTTCTTACCTGCACCATAATTCACCGCTGTACATACCGATGCGCTGATTGAGGGAAAGTGTCAAAAGAAGGAAACTTTAAAAACTAGGTCATGGAGTTTACTTGGGTACTATGTTTGTCTAAAAGGATCACGCGAGTTGATATCTTGTCAGATATATCGTATATATATCGATGGATCTGCAAAATAGCTTTACATTTTTACGATACTAACAGTATATCATATGTTATATGTACCATGACATATGTACATTGTTAATGAAGAAAGAGAGCTTATTTGAAATTAAGATCGTGCATTATATAAACAGATATGTTCGTTTTATAAGATGATAGGAAAATATATATTCTCACGAGTTTTATCTTTTATATTTGTAAACGAGCATCGCATGCTAGACACACTATGGACGGGTGCATTGTTGATAAGCCAAACAGGCTGCACTTTAACTAGCTAGGAAATGCCTGTGGTATGTTATGTACAATATGTGTAAAACTTAGGAACACGTTTTGAATAAGTTTATGAAACTTCAATTGTGCAACTCATATATTTATACTGTTTTACTAAAACTTAAGTACAAAAAAGGTTCTAAGAATATATATGACTATTTAATATCAAAATCACTGCATCGACCTATTTGTGAAAACAAATGGGTTAATGATTTAAATTTGATTTAAATTGGAAACATGTATATTCAAACATAAAATCTGTAACAAAAGATTCATGACTGATATGGTTCAACTATAGAATCATTCATAGAATACTCGGTACTAACAAACTCCTACACACACACACACACACACACACACACACACACACACACACACACACACACATGTATATATATATAAACAAACTCTCCACGTTGTTCAATATGTGCACTAGAACCAGAAACAATTAAGCATATCTTTTTTATTGTCCTTACGTCTCTACACCATGGACAAAATTATCAGATTGGATTTTTCAAAAATAAATATAATAAATTTCAAATAAAATAAGTACTAAAATATACATGTAATTGTCTATATCGCTTTTCTTTAATCTGTATGAAAGTGTAAGTAAAAGGTGTATATGCATTTGTTGAAAATGATGAAAACAATAAAAGAAAATCTCGGGACTACGTACGTTTACACCCTGGGCGGAAAACATCAATTGATAAAAACTACTTGACAATTTTCGCAATATACACTCTTTGTTGCGAGACGAATTGATACTGAGAGCAGAATTTATTATCTCTTAAAATGGCTGAAATGTCAACATATGTTTATTTCGGTACCTCGGGGCTATAGTCCTAAGGACTATAGTACCGGACTACTTTTACACCGTCCCCTTTCCTATCTTGCAAAGGGACTGACTCACGATTTTACCCAAAATTTTGTTTTTCACTTTTAATGATCAAAATCTACTGTCTAATGTGTTTGAAAGATTTTACATGAAAATTAAGGTTTTACATCATCACAGAAGCTCATTTTAGAAAGTTTATTATTTGTTTTGTAAACAAAGATTGCGGTATGCTATTGTTTACGAAATTTCAAAAGAAATGGATATCGATCTAAGTATCATTATATATTTCACATTTCAAGCATTTTTGGGGTGAAATGTGTCACCTAAAAGTTAAAATTTGTTACTATGCAAAATTAAGATGCTTTATATTGCAAAATCAATATTTCACTTGTTTGTTTGTTTACATAAAAAGACTCGAGTCTTTGTTTACATAACACATATTCAAGGCTAAAATATTACTTTTATTCTTGCATTCAGAAGGTCAAAATTTTGGCTGTCAACATTAAATGAGCTATATTTCTAATGTTTAACATCAAAAATGAAAAATATTTTTATCAAAAATCGTGAACCAGTCCCTTTAAATAATTCTCCGTTCCGCAAAAATAATAAATATGACACTAACCAGAAACCATACACAATATGTATTCTTTGTTAATTGCGATTATCCGAAACAAGAGCAAGAAATGGGTCGATTTGCTCCCAGCGTAATGGAATGATCATTGGTGAAATCAGAATGTTCTACAAAATATTCTAAGAATACAGAAACTGCCTTCCTTATCTGCACCATAAGTATTTCATTGATTTCCGCTGCGCCGAGGAAGGGAACGTGTCAAAAGAGAAATTTTTAGAACTAGGTTATGAGGTTACTCGGGTACTACATTTTAAAGGATTATTAAATGTCTGTGATATACTGATCATGTACTCTCGTGTTCGCTATGCACATTGTGTTTAATAGTACATATAAAACTATGGAACACGTTTTTGATAACTTTATTAGATATGAAAATTGGCTTCAATTGTGCAACTTTTACGTCTTACAAATACTAGTAAAATAAAAATAGCAGCTACAGGCAAGTTTTACATGAAAGTGTTTACATTCACTGTGTGTATTTTGCGTAATTTCTATTGAAATCCATTGCTTGTCATATAGCAACTATGAAGACGCATTTTGTTTCAGTCTAGCTGGATGGGGTTTATAATACCATCTGTCAGCGCGTGATTATTGCACCATTACATGAACTCTGCGACCTGTGTCGCGGCATTGTTGGAAAATATGTTATGCATTTTCCCGCAATATTTGCAATCTTCATTTCCGTTTAGCAAACCAAGAAAAGCATTTCATTATCAAAATATCAAAAAGCAGTGTGCATTAAGTGAATAGGAAGGTGTGCATTAACTACAAATGAATAGGAAGGTGTGCATTAACTACAAGTGAATAGGAAGGTGTGCATTAACTACAAGTGAATAGGAAGGTGTACATTAACTACAAGTGAATAGGAAGGTGTGCATTAACTACAAGTGAATAGGAAGGTGTGCATTAAGTGAATAGGAAGGTGTGCTTTAACTATGAGTGAATAGGAAGGTGTACATTAACTACAAGTGAATAGGTAGGTGTGCATTAACTACAAGTGAATTGAAACAAGATAGCAAGAGAAAAGGAGACTAAAAAAACCCATTAAAGATTGGAATACCATATATCTACCAATATCGGTAATGGATGAATTTCATTTCATTTATTTTCTTGATAAATAATATGCAAACCAGTTCGTGATAAATTGTTGCTAAAATCATCGATGTAAACATAAAGCTGAAAAGTCGAAAATAACGAACAGTGATAAATCTGATAACTCCCACAAGGAACACAAAATAAAGAGTTAGGCAAACATGGACCCCTGGACATACCAGAGGTGGGTTCAGGTGTCTAGGAGGGGTAAGCATCCCCTGTCGACTGGTCACATCCGCCGTGAGACATATGTCTTAAATTTAAAACAAGCAAAATCTTCCATGAAAAGGAATAAAGTAGGTTGTATTTAAACAATTTTAAAAATGTCACAAAACACAAGTTGTGTTTTGAGCACTCAATAAAGAAATACATTTCATTTTTGAAAATACACGATGAACAACTATGGTTTACGTCAGAATACTTCATCGAGCGCGTTAGGGTTTCATGCAAAGTGTACTGGACTGAAGCTTCGCAGTTCATACCCTTGTGTATTTTCAAAAATGAAATCTGATTTATTTACAATGTACATTCTACTCGTTTGGAATTCCTTTCTGTTAAAATAAATGTACTACATTTATTAAAATTTATGCGTACATTGTTCACATCTGCATAGAATTGATGAGGAAATGGCAGTAAGTAAAGATATTGAAGTCAAAAACATTGGGAATATAAATAGAGAGACAATCAGTAAAATCAGCATGTTGAGCATGACAATGAATATATAAAACAAAGCTACACATTAATAGTAAAAAAACAAGTGTGATATACATTTTCATACAGTTTATCCAGTTTAAAACGTTTTACTGCAAAGGTACAAATAGCATGTCTATCGAAAATGACAGAACACAGTCACAAGTCCAAAATCATTGACAAATCAACATGAATAATACAGCCACTAGCAAGTTACATACCGGTAATAAATATAAAATACATCAAAGGCAACACATGCAGATACATTACATCAAGATATCAGGAAAACCGGTCAACAGGGGATGCTTACTCCTCCTAGGCACCTGATCCCACCTCTGGTGTGTCCAGGGGTCCGTGTTTGCCCAACTATCTATTTTGTATTGCTTGTAGGAGTTATGAGATTGATCACTGTTCGTTATCTTCACCTTGCTTACAACATAAGGATTTATACTGGACGTTTGTGGGCATATAACTATGATATAGTACAATATTAATACATTAGTAAAAATTCTTTATCCACTTATCCACTTTCTGTATATTGTGGAGACAGCAGATCTCCATGCTAAAAGAACCTTTTCTGGGAAAACTTCTTTTAGAACCGTTTCATAAAATATCCTGCATTCCCAGACAAATCGTGTCCTTTGAAATGCTGGAATCTTAGTATGTTCCATTTGTGGCAACAACAATCTCAATAGTGTTCTGGTTGATAGAAATTGCCTCAGCAATAACTTTTCTAACAATTTTCTCTCTTGGCAGAATTTTCTACGAAGTTTGATTGTAAAATAAATTATATTTTATATCAGTATTTTATAATGAATAACATAATAAGGATTAGGCAGCAGGCAACGCCTATATAAGCCTTCTCCTTTAAAGCACAAGGTAAAGTCCACATAATTATACACACAAGAAATTACAATATAGATATGAAGTAAAAGGATAAGAAGTCATTCCAAATATCATGATTATATAAGGAGTATAATTTCTTGATATGAATAATAGGCTAACAAAACAGAAATGTGAGGTGGTTAATGGGAACTAAACGATATACAAAAGAGAAAAAATGAAATCAAATAAAACTAGTGAAAGAAAAACGAATAAATACAACAGAGCAGGAGAGAAAACAAATTGAGAGTACCGACTCAACAGGATAAGAATAGACATACATAACAAATACACATGTATTGAATGCATTTTCAAAATCTTTTGCTTCCCAAAATATATTTCTGAACATATTCAAAATTCTTTGTTATCTTTGAACTCAAGAATCTCATCACCACTCAGCAATAACTTTAATGATATGGGAAATTGTAATTGCATTGCATTTATAGACTCTAAAAGAGTCATTCTTTGTACTGAGAAATGAACACATTTAAAGAAAAAAAAAAGATAAGCATTTTCAGCAGGGTTACCACACAAATCACAAGTAGCATCATCTCGTAGAAATTGACTATGTAAGTCAAAATTTAGATTACTAGCATTATTTCTCAATTGGCAATGTCAGATGTTTGCATTGTGTTTACTATGATTAAACAGTTTATTTGGTTTATTGTAGTACATATTTTTATAGCAGTTTTAAATGATGTAAGAGTAGGAAGGTTTCTAATATGGACAGGTAGGTCATTCAATAGTTTAATTTGTTGAAGGTACAAAGCTATTCATATATGATGAGGTCTTAACTTGGGGAAGAATGAATTTAAGATTACCATACTATTAGTATCTCAATTGATATAAATTTTGTGGAGGAATGTAAGGTATCAAAAGTTCTTGAAGATATTGGGGAGCAATTGCATATATACTATTTTGTAAAATAAAATAAGTTTATGATAAGCTATCCCAGCCTAATGTATCATATAGTGCTGACCTGGAAGAATTTACAATCGTTCCAGTAATTATTCTTGCTGCAGAAACCTGAACACTCTCTAGTAAATTGGATTCTCTTTCTGTACAATTGTCTCAAACTAAATTATCATATTCAATAACAGGGCAAATAAAAGAAAAATAAATTTTTATTAGAGATTGCCTATTTAGAGTATATTTCAGCATTCGCAAGATGTTTAGTCTATTAGATGCCTTTTCATAAATATCTAATATATGTGATTCCAAGTGCCATCAGATTGAAATTTTAATCCTAAAATAAATGGGTATGATTTTCTGCATTCATAACTTCTGGAACATTATAACCAAATTCTATTTTAGGATGTGAAATGTGCTTTCTTGTGATATCTAGATTGATTTTTTGTGTGGATTAAAATCCACAGCCAATTTCATAGACCATTGCTTTATTTTGTCAAGATCATTTGTTAGTGAATTAGCTGTTGTTATTATGTCATCATAAACAATAACATACAAAGAAGTGTCATCCGCAAAAGTCTTACACTATTTTATAGATAATCAGATATGTTATTTATATGTAACAAGAACAAAAATGGTCCTAAAAGAGACCCTTGAGGAACTCCAGAGTTTGTAGTTCTAGAAGTAGAAGTAAATTCATCTACGACAACTTTTTGAGATAGTTATCAACCCATTTGATAATTTGTTCAGATATACCGTGATATTCCTTTGCAATATTCCTAACTCTCAATTATAAAGCTTTTCAAAGGAATATTTTTAGATATATAAAAGAATAATTTTTCGTGTAATTTCCAAATAGTCTTGTGTTTTGTATTCTGGAACTGTTTTTAATATATTGTGAAATTTTACACATTTTTGTTATAATTTGTATGCAGATAACAATGTTCAAACATGATTACAATTTTTTCCATATGAATATAAATATAGATAAACACAATTCGTTATAAAACTAATGTATAACTGCACCGGTAACTGCGACCAAATCATGTAGATCTACATTCATCCTACCACTAGTTAGGCGGATTTAATCTCCTCAGATTACAACAATAATAAAGAAACTAATCACACTAGTTACCTTTCGTATGTCAAAGTAGAAGAATGTTATTGTTTTCCATGTGAGTTTGTCAACAAAAAAGTCATTTTTCATCACAGGAAATTCATTAATTCGCGTAGACGGTAAATGGATTAACAAATAGTACAAACAAAAACTACCTCCATGTTCTTTCAATTAATTAAAGGTAATGATCAGGACACTTGATACAAAAAATAAATATTGATAATAAAAATGATTGCATGGGAAATAAGGGACTTGTAAATTTTCTCTGACGTTCAAAAGTTGAAATATATTATAGATTTCATTGATTATCCCTCCCTATATGACTCCATACAAAATTAATGTTTCCCATGTTTTGAACTTCACTAAGAAATGATAGGAATAAATTATATTCCGTACCGTAAATTTATTCATTTTACTTATAAAAACATAAATTTGGTTTTCATCATTTTCAAAAAGCAATTTCTTTTCCCGAGATTGCCGAAAACACTTGAGAAGCATCAAATGTTGTTATAGTATACAATCGAGGTTCCGTAGTCACGCTATTTTGATGTGAATACTCGCTCATTTGGGGAACCAGATTAATTAGAGAGTTACACGCCCTTAGTTTAAGTTCAATTCTTTTTATTTTCTTTGAGCCAACTGGCTGATCAGAGTAACAATTGAACACAACGATAATTCGAAGTAATTCAGAGAGAGAGAAAGAGGGTGAATGTACGAGTACATTTCGTTTGGAATACTACAACGAGGTACTGAATGACCTCTGTGACGTACACATGTACCATGCTTATCGAAGCATTCCGCCTAAAAATTACATTCAATCAACAATAATGATGACAAACAATATAGAATATACACATGCATGTGCACCATGACGAGTCATATATTGCAGTCTTAAGACATTTTCTCTTTTTACGACCGCACTTAATTATTTCTAGGTCTTAAAAATGACTCTAAATTAGATATACATACAATCCATAAACATATATAGAAGTACATGTAGCTATGGTTATTCTCTTCTTCCACTGCATTTGAGGGTTTTTCCCGTGGCGTTGAATTGAGAGTGCGTCGGACACTTGTTTGAGATATGTTATCCTATTCAAGACCTTAGCCGATAACGACACTCTGCATGCCCCCTAGATGTCCGCTCCACCAGTCTTTAACTGCGGACGTTTTCGGTGCGTGCAGGTATGTGTACTTAGCAATTGATACGCCTTACACAGGAACTCGACATTTAACCTTGTTAATTTGTCTATTACATGTGCATCACTCACCTATCGTTTGTTTACTATTGAAAATTGTTGCTTGAAAAACAGCAACTGTTCTAAATGTACCGTAAATTCTTTGATTTGGTATTGTGATAGAAGAGGTTGACCGTTTTGATATTTAATATACCTTGTCACCCGCACTTAAATTTTGATTATTTCCCAGGACCTGTTTGGTCTTATTTTCGAGTATGCTACATATGTAATATCGCCCGTATTTCACACTTCGAGTCAGCCGTAATAACAACACGGTTCAACAGAAAAAGACGTTTATTTAACGAATGTAGGACAGAAAGTCACAGAACAAAAAGTCACAGACAAAAAGTCACGGACAAAATGACCATGGACAAAAAGTCAAATAAGAAATTTTATGAAAGTAGTACAAAATATCGCAGGACAAAAAGTCAGTTTTATAAGAAAATAAGACAAAAAGTCACAGTTAGAAATTTTATGAAAGTAGGACAAAATGTCACAGGACAAAAGTCAAAGTTATAAGAAAATATTGATTTTGATATATATCTGTTCTTTTTGTAAAGTTTAAGAAACTATATATGCATTTGGGTACCATGTACCTGTAATTGTTAGCTTAAAGTATATATGGAGTCTCATTTGCTAAGCCAATCATCATTACAAAAATGGAACTCATGCAGAGTAATAAAGGTGTTTCAAAGTTATGGTGTAAAAACAATTTTTGGTAATCTGCGGATATTAGATAAATGGTGAAGTCAAAGAACAAGAAAAACATCATAATTTTATTCATGCACAAAATATAAAGATTGGCATAAATATCCGCATTCTATATTATATAACAGAATGAGTTTGTCTTTTTTCTTCTTTTCTAATTAAAAGTAATTTTTGTGACTTTTTGTCCTGTGACTTTTTATCCTACCGATTTTGTGACTTTTTGTCCTGTGACTTTCCGTCCGTATAACATAGAAAAATAAATAAATAAAAGATTCAACAATGATACAAAGAATGAAAGGGGAAAAAATCCTATATCTGACTATGAAATTTATGGACATGTACAATGTGTAATTGCAATAGTATTGGTGAGGATTAAAATAATGGACAAAGTGGAAAAGTTACAAGTGTAACTAACTTAGTTATTGTACTTTCAACTTTTAAAGTTGCCAATGAATATCTATCTATCTATCTATCGTCATTTATTGAAGATATTTAACTTTCCTTTCGATTATTCCATTAGTACATGTAAAACGTCTAACGAAAAATAAACAATTCCATGATATTTATCGGGCTGAGCTTGTTATTTTAAGGAACAAGATAAAAAAAGTTCAGTTTTAAAAAAACCAAACTATTGTCCCACTAGGAAGTAAATTTTAAGAAATTGATAAAATCATTTTGGGGGGGGGGGGGTTGACATCTTAACGTCCTGTGGAATTTTTAAAAACAATTTAATATGTTCTTGTAGTTAATATAAGTAGAAGAGCAAATGGTGAAGGGTATAGCTGTGGTGTGATTTGCATACTTGTGTCTTCTATGAAATTATACGGTGTTTGAACTCGAGACAGAATATAAAAGTGAGAGAGTAATGAGGCATGATATTGTATTTTTAATTAATAAGTACAAGAAATGTTGACGTATGTTTAGAATATTTTTTTTTTTACAATAATCAATATTTGTTTTAAAAAATAAATACCGTACGGTTTCTTCACGGATCACTGGATGTGGGCGGAGCTCATCTATGGTCATTGTTATTTACCTGGCCAAAAGATTAGGGTGTTATGTAAACTTTTGATATACACATGACATGTCTCAGGGGCTGTTTAGGAAGTATTCAAAATTTCAAATAATGTACTTGGAAAAGAAAAATGAATGATGTGAAATGCATTCTTGATTGTACTAAAATAATAATGCTAGAAGACAACAAAAATTCAAGAGAATTAGAAAATTGAGATTTCTGGAGGGAATGTGTACTAGCAACTGCTAACATTCACCAAGGGATTAAGATATTTTTCTGAAGGAAGCAGACAATGTGTATTTGTATTCCTTATAGAGAGATGAATTACTGGGAGAGTGGATTGCTCCAAGGTGATTAGTTGTATTCATTCAAATCCTCATCCACATGATTTGTCCTATCATTCTTACCCTGAAGATAAATCAACACAATATTTACAGGGGCGATACGTTCGACAGTTGTGAAGACAAAGGTCCTTTCTTTTCTCTTGCGTCTACCTTAAATCTTTGGTTTGGTTTGCAAATCAGTGAAAAGGATTTGGAGCATTTTTTATTTTATTTTTTTTACATTTGGCAGTTCAGCTACTATATTTACATGTACCGTGGATGTAAAATTCTATGTATTTAATCCGCATGCATTTGACAAATAATAACTAAATGCTAATCCAAACTGTAACTGTTTCAAGGCCAGTATGTGGATTTTCAAACTTAGATTTAGATCTACTTCCTGTTGTGTTAGCTCACCTGAGCTGAAAGCTCAAGTGAGCTATTCTGATCACCCTTTGTCCGTAAACTTTTCATTTTCATCTTCTCAAACAATCTCCAAAAATTCTTCTTTAAAAATATTTTTCTCAAGAACCACTGAACCAGAAAAGTTCAAATTTACAGGAAAGCTTCCTGACATAGAGTGAATTTACGTTTCATCAAATCATGGTCCCCGGGTGTAGGGTTGGGCCACAATAGGGTATTAAAGTGTTATGTGTTGATATAGGAACACATCTTTAAGAATATCTCTTGAAACTATTTAAGATAGAGCTGTCATATTTTTTTTTATCTACATTCTTTACGGAAAGGCCTTTTATGTGATGCAATGGTGTGTAATTGTATGACCCCTATCTAAATTATATATATTCACTTACCTAACTCCTAATATGTAGGTTTTGGGGTCTAAAATATTTTAATAGGAACCATCAGAGAAAGACAAGGACTGGTGCAACCTGTTAGATACCCGGTAAGCCTGAATCTAATAGAGCGAGATCCTTACAGCAAGGTAATGTTTCCCTAAGTCCCCCAACTGACTAACGAAAATCAAATTTTTATACTAAAGTGGGACAATAGAAAATCATAACTGTGCATCTAATGAATAGAATACTGAGGGTATAGATGAACTTTACCCGTATTTTAGTACCACCCATAGAGATTAAATGTCATACTTCCGAAAAATTATTCAATTATAATTAAAGTTACGAAAGTCAAAGATTGTTTTGATTATTGAACACATGGGTATGCAGTATTTACCTGTAATATAAACAACTATGATGAAGGTAGTCCAATGTCAGAGACAGGTGAATATATAAAATAAACAATAATAATATACATATGAAATCATTCCTCTACAGTGTACACCAGTCGGATCCATAAAACTCAGAAGCTCGCTTTTGGTCAAAGTCTCATTATTTTTCACTATATTCACCGTGTTCCGTATCAAAAAAGGTGAGATTCGGATCAAAAGATTTATGGACCCAGAATCTCTTGAACGGCGTTATCTTTCTTCACAATCCCGTAATCTCGAAATAGTCATGTCGTATCGCAGACACTCAGGACTACTATCAAACACTCACGAGTAAAACTGGATCGGTGCTTTCAAATACAGTGTCGTATGTTCTACTGATAATACTAATTTAGTGAACTAAAAGGAAAATGGATAATTGACAATGATTACCTCAAGCTCATTTTCAAACTTGAATACAAAGGAGTTCAAAACATTGTTACCACTCAAGACCAAACGTGATAATAATCCATAAAATTATGTCAACCAGTAATGTTAAAACAATACAAAAACTATGTATGTTTTTTTATCTTCAAATATCTATTAAAGAATCTGTCCTCCTTAACACAATGAAAAGGTCAAGATAACGAACAGTGATCAATCTCAAAAATACAAAATCTCTCTCTCTCTCTAATTAAAAAAACCCCTGAAAGACATTTCTTATATTTTCAATTTAATAACTTCACATGTAGTGGTCAGCATTAATGGAATACGTACTTGGGGATTGGAGTTGTATGATCTCTAGAAATAAATCAAGCGTATTACAGACTCTGAAGCGTTCCACTACACCGCTCCCTTCTCGATAAAAACGTATCGTCCATTTCAACATCAAATCGTTTCGTTCAAACCGTTCTTCGTTTCGTTCCCAGAACAAATCGTTCCTTTTCATGTAAAACCGTTCGTTCCTTCAAACCGTTCGTTTTCGCATTGTCATAGCCTCGTTCAACCAGACGCTCGGTTGTCCCCGCGTCTCCACGAGACTAGGACCAGCACGTCATTCATTCATTGTAGGGTCAACATGGTGCTTGGTTGAGATGGAAGTATAGATTATCGGTCTTGATTCGACACAATATTTGAAAGTGCTATATACACTGTACAATATCTTGTATACTTGTACAGTTCCCCTGTCGACCGGCCACACCCGCCGTGAGCCCCATATCCTTATCAGGTAAACAGAGTTATCCGTAGTCAAAATCAGTGCGCCAAGAACGGCCTAACAATCGGTATGAAACGCGTCAGACAGCATTTGACCCAATGATAGGTTGTATTGACGAACTAGATCGTTATAACGACCACAGAATTTGCGAAATGCTGACTTCAATCGAGACTGTTGAAACCCCTGTACCATCAACTTGTTTGTCAGTAGCTTGCCTCGATTTAAAAACTGACCATACTCAGAACAAGCTCTTGCGTATCGAATCAGTTGAGAGATATAAACACCATATGCAGATGATAATGGAATATTGCTCCATAAATATGGGAAGTTGACGATGGAAAAGCTGAAATCATCCCGTTTGTCAGACAGTTGAGTTGTCAGTTTGCCGTTAATGTCTACTTTCAATAAAATATCTAAGTATGAAGCAGAAGTGGACGACTCTGTGGTGTCCTTTATTCGAACTCAAAGGGATAAATCAAATCGATATATGAATGAAAATTATTATTGTTAATAGACAAATCGTCTTCGATATATCTACATTGTAAATGTCGAATTCAATAAAGGCCACAAGAGATTTTTTCTTCTCACGTATAAGTTTTTGAATTAATTCTGCTTCATATGAGTATAGAAATAGGTCAGCTAACAAAGGAGCACAATTCCTGCCCATGGGAATTCCAACAGACTGTTGGAAGACCTAATCACCAAAGACCACAAAGATATTGTCAATGAGGAACTCTAGCATATTTTTTTTAAATTTCAACTTCAGAGTACTTGTGCATAAAATCAGAGTGGTGTTTTACAAAGTATTTTTTTGGATGACTGATCACTAAATATGAATATTTCCGTTTTCCATTTTTGTTGAAGAAGGAACTGTCTATGATGTCAAAACGTTTAGTCTTTAATTTATCATGGGGAATGGTCGTGTAAAGTGTTGAAAAGTCATACGTTTTGATGTTATTGATTTGGGAAAAGTTTTGCGATTTCATATTTACTAAAAGTTCTTTAGAATTATTTAGAATCCACATTTGATTAACACCACTTCTGACATATGTAGTCGCACGGTAGGTTTGAAGATTTTCCTTCACAGTTGTTAATATTTTCGTGAGGAGCAAAGATAGGGGCTTGGTAGAGCACTTACTGGATCCAACAAAGTATCTTTGTTTGGAAGGGTTTTTATGTAGTTTAGGAATTCAGTATAGGTAAAGTAAGTCATATTCATTCGACCCATTGACTGGGATATTAAATGTGTCTAAAATTGAAGCATGGTTTGAAGAATTTCATCTTTTGAAAGGGCAGTTGGAGTATAAGTACGATTACCAAAAGTGGAATTAATGCCAAGTGTGTTTAAAATACAGATGTAATAATGAGCCTTACAAAGACAATGTTGTTACTAGCTTTGTCAGCTGGAACCAAAACATATTCCTCATGTAACCTATCTAATTCTTTTATTACTTCTGGTTTACTAAACACAGAAGGATAAATGGTACGTACTTTTGTTTTAATATGTCTAATGCGGGACTTTAATATCCCTCTTATGCTTTTAACCCATTCTAACAATGTATCAAGTTCTTCTTTTTTCATATTTAGTCCATCGTCTGGCATAATCTTCGACAGAATTCATAATAGAGATGGAGTTCTGTCGCCAATTAAAAGACCGAGGTTCTCTGTATTTAGGACCTTTTAGAATAAGTGATTTTAGGTCCTCATTTTCAACTATATCAACATCACCAGTAGTCCAGCTGGACTATAGTTGAAAGAAGATGAAGAACACGTTGGTGGATTACGTCTAAGATGGTGAAAGAGTTCTATACCTTTACTCTTATATATAGTAATTAGGTCCCCAAGCAATATGAGTGCCGGTGCAATCAATCAATCATTTCTCGTGTCTTAAAATGAATATCAAATTGTACTATGCGTTCCATTTTCTTTTCTTTTGTGTTAAATACTAGTTTGGAAAAACAAATAACATCTGTTTCTGAAAAGTATATTTAAAGAAAGTTATTATACTTCTATCTATAATTCTTGAATTTGATTGGCCGAAAGGAAAACATTATACCTCAATATAAGACCGAATAGCGAGAAGGTGACTTAGAAGTGATGCACGCGCTCAGTCTGGAGTCATTATGAATAATGACCTCTAAAATAACCTGCTATTGTTGAATGAAAGGGGAAGATTACGAACAGTGATCAATCACACAACTCCCATAAACAATACCCTAACCCTAAATAAGATTTTCTGTGATTTTTAGAATTTAATGTAATAAGAATATCCGAGTTTCCTGTTACTAATTTTAAAACGCGCGTAGGTGTGAAATATGTCATCAGTCTGGATGTGCACAATTTCATCATTGTTCGTCTGTTAATGTAAAACTTATACGGTACCAATTTTGATGCACCAGATGCGCATTTCGACAAATAATGTCTCTTCAGTGATGCTCAACCGAAATGTTTGAAATCCGAAATAACTATGAAGTTTTAGATCTAAATATAGCCAAAAACAGCGTGCCAAACAAGTGGAGCTAAATTCGTACAAGGATAAGAGCTATGCATGAGGGAGATAATCCTTAATTTTGAAATGAATTTCTAAATTTTATAACAGCAATTAAATATACATCCGTATTTTCAAGCTAGTAACGAAGTACTTAGCTACTGGGCTGTAGAGACCCTCGGGGACTAACAGTCCACCAGCAGAGGCCTCGACCCAGGGGTCATAATGTAAAACTTATACGGTACCAATTTTGATGCACCAGATGCGCATTTCGACAAATAATGTCTCTTCAGTGATGCTCAACTGTCAATAACTATGGATGGCACCGACGTTCTGTCGGTGGGAGATTTACTGAGCTGAATCAAAGTGAATTATCGAGTATTCTTGAAAACAGAGATAGTTCAAATACCACAAATGTAATCCAAGCCTCCATTAGGATTCTTCAAGAGTACTGTGCGTCCGAGGAAGATGGCGTTTTGCGGAAAACAAATGACGACCTGGCAGAATCTCTCATAAATTTTTATGCAGTGTCGAAGAAGAATGGAAAATTTTATTCAAGAGCATTCATGATCAGTATTCGGTTAGGATTAGAAAGGCATTTTCTTTCACTGAGAAAATTAGATATTGTGAATGACCCTGTATTCCAGTTGTCCAATGAAACGTTGAAGTTGTTTTAACACATATAAAACGTGCGGGTAAAGGGAGTATGCAACACAAAGAGAACATTGACAAACTTTATTCATCGGCCGCTCTTCATACTAAACATCCCCAAGGATTGCTGTACAAGGTCTTTTTGGACGTCATGTTTCACACGTGCAGGAGGGAGAATCTGAGATGCATGAAGAAAGATGATTTTGTCTTTTAAAATGATGCCCAGAGTAGACGTTTCTACATAAACACTGCTAAATATGAAACTAAAAATCACAGGGCCGATGGTGTTGCAGACGACTAAAATGCCAGGTAGATCTACTTATCGTGAATTACTTTAAAATGCATATTAATTTATTCCATATGAACCATTTTGAAAAATGAAAGGTGAAGATAACGAACAGTGATCAATCTCATAACTCCTATAAGCAATTATACAAAATAAAGAGTTGGACAAACACGGATCCCTGGACACACCAGAGGTGGAATCAGATGCCTCGGAGGAGTAAGAATATCCTGTTGACCGGTCACACCCACCCTGAGCCCCATATCTTGATCAGGTAAACGGAGTTATCCGTAGTCAAAATCAGTGTACCAAGAACGGTCTAACAATCGGTATGAAACACGTCAGACAGCAATGTTTCTTTTGAATCAGACATGTCAATATAATATTGCTTAATTTTTTCGGGAAGTGCCAGATGCCCAGTTTCAAGTCTTCAAAAATATATCTCCAAATTCAATCTTAGGTGTGACTGGTTCTGGTAGAGGCCCCACAGAAAGTGTGAAGAACTTGATAGTGCTTTGTATGACGATGAACCTGTAGGACACACTTCCCTTGTTAAATTCATGAAAACAATATCATTTGTAGGTTATCAACTACATATACTAACCACTGTATAAGGGCAATTTGCACCACCGTCCTGGATCAGAAAGGAATTGAATCCATTTGCACCACCGTCCTGGATCAGAAAGGAATTGAATCCTGTCATATTATGTCCAGAAGTGGCCACAAGAGTGGAAACTCCATCAAAAGTTATTCGAGAAATGTTAGTGAAAACACCCCCCCCCCCTGAAATGTGTAGTAGTTTGCAAAATGTAATGATCGCTACTTGTACTAATGGTCCAGTTGATCAACAACTGATGAAGATGTTTCTGAATCACCTTTCCATGAGTATGAAGTTCAACAACTTGATAATGCTCAACCCCTTGCCGAGATACTTGCAGATTGTCCCGAGTCGAGGGAAAGAAAATATCGTCATCCCTGTTTCAACATCATGTGCAACATCGCACTCCTTAACATGTGGTCCAGTGTGTTCTCATGTGACTCAAGTTTAGATTCACTACCATATGAATAACAGCTATTACCTGTTCTTATCTTTAACAGGGGTTACATTTAATATTTCCTTGCTTCCTAACACCTATTCACTGCATATTGAAGTTTTCTGTAATTTGTAAAATGCAGATTAAATATGAAGTGAAAACTTTCAAATCTTATTTCATATCGGTATAATAAAACAATCAATTACGCCTTATGAGGTCAACATGGTGAAATAAGGACACTCGACCTGGCCCCTTCGCTGACCTGGCCTGGGTCGCTATATGTCCTTGGTCAGGTTATATCGTGGGCCAGGTTTCGGGTCCGTATTTCACCATGTAGGCCTCATAAGGGGTAAATAATTGTATAATATTTGTTGTTGTTTTTTTCTTCGGTAGAGGAACATAATTTTTGTAATGCAAATAACTGATTATCATAAAATCAAGAAATTAAAAAAAAAAAAAGACGTCATGATTGATTTTATAATCCTTCTTATCACTAATAAAATCATATTTCACTTCATTTCCAAAGTAAATTAATAAATTTGGACTCTGTTCCAGAGAGAAGGCCAAATTGAATGTGTGATAAATCATGATACTGAAAAGGTAGGTGCTCATGTATCTGAACAATTCTATTTTGATGGTGCAGTAAAACGTTTCAATGAAAACAGACATTTGCATTTAATTTGAGCTTACTGTTGTTTCCCTTTCAGAGCTCTTTGGCAGTATACATTTACGCCAATATTTCCCACATCAACGATACGAATGAAGTCTGGCGATATTTCGGCATTTCAGGAGAAGTCGTTTGACAGCCTCCCTGGCCCACAGGGAGTGTACAGCATACCCTTTATAGGAACGGCCCTTCATTTTAAGCCTTTCAGTAAGCTGGATTGTAGCTACATGTAGATTTAGGAAGAGAATTGATCACCCATTTATTCTCGTACATTTTCAGTTTGATTGTTGTAAATTCCTTATGGTATTAGGCGCTCCACCATCATTTTCGACAGTTTTGTAGCCTTTCGGAAATAAATGACAATAAAAAGTACATATGATTTATGTTTGTTTTCAGCCGATCAGCCATTTGTCACTATCAACGACTTGTTTCGATTGCTTCAACAGAAGTATGGGGATATTTACAGATTTAGAGGTACCTTTCGCTGGGTTGTGGTCGTGTCAAATCCAGACCTTGCTAATGAGGTTCTCACCAAACGGGTCAAGTACCCTTTCCGACCGGAAGTGGAAATTGTGAAAGTGTTCGGGATTCGGAACAACATAGAAGAAGGACTGGGCACACTGTACGATCAAAATAATGATTAATAACAATCGATAAATTTGGAAAGAGCTGGCCACTGACTGTGCTGGTGATTTAAAATGATCATATTCTAAACAAAAATGAAATGAGAAAATTGTCGTTGAAAGCTTTTCAATGCATATTCAATTCAATCGGAGAAAATGATTGTTGGTTGTGCATTTAAGGAGGAATACTACATCGTCACAAGGATTGACTTCTCAAAAACTTTAATGGAAATATCATATATATGTAATCAATACTCGTATGTATTTTCCTTTCAAATCTAATTGCTTAGCTGGGTATGTAGTTCGTGCATTAGCAGGGTTTTAACCTTTTCCTGATCAGTTCTACTCAATCCACACATGCCCGTGATACACCACAACATTCCTTTTTATAATGCAATTTATCTCTACATTGCACTATGAGAATAAACATTCTTCTTATCACTAAAACTGCATTTTTCAGTAAATGAGGTAGATTTGAAACTTTTTAATTTTAAAGTAGTTTTGTACCTACATGTATCCCCCACTTTCCATCTACATAATATTTCTTTGGTGTGTTATTCCTCCTTAAACAGACTGATAAAAATGGATTTGTTTAAGTTTCGCAATTTGACACTTATGATAATACCTTCTAGTTGGCTTTCTCTTTCCTTTCACAGACAAGGAGAAGCATGGTGGCACCTCCGGAAGCCGGCTCAGGATCACATGCTCAAGCCCACTGCCGTTCAGTTATATATTCCTCTAATAGAACAGGTTGCTGAAGATTTTGTTGCCACTCTGAGGGGCGTCCCGGTCATCGAAGACTGTCTCAAAACACTCGTCAGTGTATCCACGGAATGTAGGTTTGGCATCTCTTCGGGGGAAAAACAGTCAAATTTTCATAGAAAATTAACAACCAATCAAATTAAATGAATCTATGTATGAAAAAGGTGAAGATAACGAACAGTGATCAATCTCATAAATTCTATAACGAATACAGAATTGAGAACAGAGCAAACACGGGCCATGGGAAACATTAGAGGTGAGGTGCCTAGGAGGAGTAAGCACCCCTTGCTGACCGGTCACACCTCCATAAATCCTCTTTTTGATCAGGTAAACGGAAGAATTTGTAATAAATATCAGAATATTAAAAGTGGTCTGCCAATTGGTATGAAACACGTCAGGCATCATTCGACCTTATAACAGGTTTTATTTGCAAATCGGATCATTTTAATCGTTCTATCTCTATCTACAATTATCTACCATTACACGTTTTTTCTACTTGCATTAATGCTTTATGTACTTCGAGGAAAAGGAACACGAGGTATGCATACAATATGATGAATTTGTAATCGGGATTAATGACACAGATTACGGAATAAGACAATTCAGATTCCATAAAAACAGTTCTGCACAACGACTTCGAATTCTGTGAAATTTTTCAGGTGTGGGAATGCTTTGTTTCAACCGGCGTCTGGGCTGTCTAGACGGTCAATCAATTGTCAATATGGAAGATCTTAATACCATCTTTACCTCCACGGCTGAGGCGGGGAGGTTCTTCAAACCCTATAAATACTTCAGGACTCCATTTTACAAGAGGTTTGAGAAGGCTGTACAGAATCTGCATAGGTATCCAAGTTTTATGAAAATACGTTAGTTCTTAAGAACACTTGATACAAACAAACAAAAAATGAATGCATGGGTTGATTATATTTTTTGCTTTGTTTGATTGTAATAAGTACAAATATAAATTTCCTTAAAACAAGGGATTTGCAAATTTTCTATAATGTTCAAAAGTTCAAATATGTTACACCACTCTATATCCGAGTGGTTAGAGCATCGCGATCACGATCACACGGCCTTTCTCCTCTGGTCGGCGAGGGTTCGAATCCCGCTCGCGCCGCTAAGTGAGAAAGTTTTCCAGTTTACTTTCGGAAGGTCAGTGGTCTTCTCCCAGGTACATTGCATTTGAGTTTTCTCTTCCACCTATAAAAACTGGGCGCCACCAGATAACTGAAAAATTGTTGAGTGTGGCGGAAAACAGCAAAAAAAAAAAAAAAAAAAAAAAAAAAAAAAAAAAAAATCTTAATGTTTACACATTCATTCCCCCATGTTTTGGACTTAATTGTAAAATCATGGGAATGAATTACATTTCATAGGATGAATTATATTCAATTTGCTATAAAATATAAATCAAGTCATTCTTTTAAGGTGTCGTTAAGTCCTTAATAGGTTTTTTATCACTTGTAGCTATAAACTGAATTTTACAGAAGGACTATAGAATATGACAATGTAAAAATCATCTCTTTAATAATGATATTTTAGTATTACAGACAAGGAGATAGAGGGCGCTCTGCGGAGACTGAGAGACGGGACCAATCAAGGCGTGGATGGGGATACCTCGGAACCCAATCTCCTGCTCTCTATGTTGTCAGACGGTCGCCTAAACAAAGAAAAAATAAATGTTCTCATCACGAACCTGTTTGGTGGGGGGATCGATTCGGTAGGTGCATTAAACTACTAGTACATGTATATATTTCAGCACGGATACATATTAAGGCTTAGATCTCTGTTTTTCTCTTCAAAAGGAGTATGGTGGGTGTTTAAGAACATGCGACACGTTTCTCAATAATATTTAATTATTCATGAAATGTCACGTGCATTGCACGTTTATTATTTGATCAAACAACAATGTAAATCTGTCATTAATGGTTTAAATTTTGGGGTAATGTTTCTACTAAAAATCTTCAGGCATATTTCCAAGTTTGTTATAGAGTTAGCACTAAGCATATTCTAATTGTTCCTGGTTGTTGCAAGTAAAAATGTAAATTTAGCACTAATGTATAAATGGGCATTACTGGTAGTAAAGAATGGAGGAGAGAAAACAATCTTTTTTGCTATTGGGTGGGTACCCTTACTTTACAAGCAAGGTGATCTAACCGCTGAGAAAACCTGGCTTATATAAAAAAAAAAAATTGCACAATTACTATCATATAAGATTTAAACCCATTTCGGAAATCATACAGTAACTCTTCATATCGAGGAGATGAAAAAATGATTATATAGAAAATGTCAGAAATGTCACGTATGGCATTGAAACTTGTGGAGCTAAATTCAAACTATGTATTTATTTAACTCGCTTTTCCCGATCATTTCAAGGATTCCGATTAATCAAACAGGCACAGGTCATAGGATACCCAAGATTTTGGAAACATCAAATGAAGTAGGATTTTGCAGTGTTTACATGGGATTTTCTATTATTTGATCTAACAACTATGTAAATATATCATTAATACATGACATACAACTATAAAAAGACATTCTTAAAGGGATCAAATCTTGGGATAATGTTTTTCCATTGAATTTTCAAGCAAAGATTTGTGGATAATGCAAAAATAAAGGTGGTTTCACAAGAAAAGTTATGATAAATATGGATTTTTAGCAATACATTGTATTTAGAAATACATTTAAAAATAGTGTCTTAAGTTTCTATAACATATTAACGGGTATCCTATGTCCTTAATGGTCATTCATTTAATCAGGGAGTAAAGAAAGTTGACATAAATCAAGGTTTCAAATAACCGATAATACGTCACAATTGTATAGGTATTTGATCTTATACTATTACACAAGTTCTTACTTATGGATAAATGCTACATATATCATTTGTGATTTCTTAGAAATTCTTTAGAAATATTATCTGGGTTTTGCTGCAGACTTCTAACACACTTGCGTTCCTCTGGCACGAATTAGCTGTCAACGCAGACAAGCAGGAAAACATATACCAAGAAATCGTGACTACTGTTGGCAATGGCGATCTGAACAAAGAGTCGCTATCTAAAATGTCCTATGTAAAGGCATGCTTAAAAGAATCTATGAGGTACGTGTTTTCATTTCTGTGCTCTACAAATTAAAACATTTCCGCACATCGCTCCGGCTCCCTCGGGCGGATTCAGGAAAATTATGCGCAATTCAATAAGCTGACCTTCCTACTTTGGAGTCAGGTGTCAACGAAATTATCAAAACACCACAAAACTATTTCTAAAAAAAAATCCAAAGCACCTTATCACTTACAGTGCATGTGCACTTTCCTGTTGTCTGTTGACTATTATCACTTACAGTGCATGTGCACTTTCCTGTTGTCTGTTGACTATTATCACTTACAGTACATGTGCACTTTCCTGTTGTCTGTTGACTATTAGTACAAATCAATAACAGTGAACCGAGTGTCTCCTCATAAGTTGATCAGTGAACAATTAAATGAAGAAACCGATGTCAAGATATATATCGCAAAACAGTAAGTACAGGACATTGTATCAACAGGAGTACTAGAGAAACTGAAAAGGTGTGGATGTTTCTGTATTGTAAAAACAAATACGGCTTCATAGAAAAAGAAAACCATACATTTGTTATCGACGTGCGGATAGTTGGTAATAGTTTGTATAAGTTTTTATAAGTCTTTCTTAAATTCATTTGACCTGTCTGTGACATTTAACTTTGCACCAAACTCAAACTGATTTGATATTTTTTTCTAGTCCGGTTCTAGTCCGGTTTCCAACTCTCTGTATGATGTCAGTAGTGTATGTTGTACTGGATATGTTTACCATCAGTATAACCATTATAATGATCAGAAATCCACTCAACCCTAATACTCTATCTTCTAAACCATGAAAAATTACATCAAAGTAATGTTACCCCCCCCCTATATCTATAAAATACTAGCACAAGAATGAATGCTTGAATTCTCTCTTAACATCAGCTGAGGGCATGCCGGTTATCATTATTCAAACACATCTGAAGGACCATATAAGATAACTATGCGCCACATCCGGTACATCCACAGACGCGTGACGTTAATTCACGTTTATTGAAAATCGCACAGAATTCCACCAACACTAAACATTCATGATAACATGTATGTACTACAGTAAAAACAGTCTCATCAAACACCTGTGCAATCCGTTTCACTGGACAATCCTATTTTCCATTTTCAGTTTCATATTTTCATTGTTTTACACCGTTTATTTCAATGCACTGTGTATTCCAACAAACTGTCTCCCAGTGCATGTCAGATTAGACAGGTTTCACTGTACATGTATTTTACTATACAAGTCTTTAACATTTGATACAGAAATATGTTTAAATATACCCCGGAACCTAGATAATTTGTGCAGTTGCTATAATAAGGCAAAAATACAGGCAGGATCGAAACCCCTGATTATCCAACTGGATCCGCCTATGAATGCATTGTATAATTAATTTTTGGCTCAAGTCTATGACCACTAGCACAAGACATTTTTCATCAACAGTTGTTAGTAATATAAAGTGTAATACTCGTGAATAATGTGAATTTTCCTTTTTTTTTACCTTTAAAAGGAAGAACTTTCCCATCAACGTCGGAAGTATTCGGATATTTGACAACGATTGCTTCGTATCTGGATACCATATTCCAAAGAAGGTATTTACAAGATCTGCTTTTGAAAATTTTAAGGGGGGGGGGGGGCGCTGCGCCCCCTTAAATCCGCCACTGATACACACACTCATGATCTTAAAATCTCAAACTGTTGAATGATTTTTTTTAAAATTTAATTATCACTTCTTTAACTGTCTCATATAAATAGTATCTCATTTTGTGCCAGAATCAATGTTTACGAGTTTCATATTTTCATCGATTTTTCGTCCAAAATAAGGCATTGCGCCTCATAAAAAACATTCATTCATTTGAAATTTTGATATGAATAAAGTAGTTTGTGAATGTTAACACCGTTCCGATAATTATAACAACCGTGTTTCATTTATTTTTGTCATGTGTTAAGATAAATGATAATTCCCAGTTTTCGAGGATTTTTTTTTTTTATCAAAACGTACTTTTTGCCCCCCAAAATACACGCTTCCCCTTTATTTTGTGCTCTGGATTTTTATATACGCTAAAGCATCCCTTGACTCACCGTTTGAAAACAAAAACATTTTTGTCGCAATTAGTTTGAGGTTATGCTATATTTTTGGATATAATGACTGGACTATTAGTTACTGATAAACCTAGTGTAAATGTATTGTGTATAATGTCTGGAAGACTGATATACATGTAATATTATGTACATAAATATTTACTGGTTGAAGTCGGAAGGTTGTTGTTGGAGCCCAACATGTACCTAAATTGGCTATGTCCAATCCAAGGTAAAAATTATTAGTGACTGCCCCTCTGCCAAACGGTCAGCGTCTGAAAGTGAGAATCGACAACTTTTCGATTATAGACCTTGAAAACGGTAGGAGGGGAGATGAGAAAAGAGAGAAATTAGAAAAGATTTTTTTTAAAGAAACAACTATTGTACTGTATTATATATAATTTCAAGACTATTGTACATATGTACTCTACATAATTACATATGTACTCTACATAATTACATATGTACTCTACATAATTACATATGTACCTATCGGGATGACTCTCTGGAAGGAAAAATCCAAATTGTCTTTAAAAAAAACCCTTCAATTTACAGCGCCGATGTTGATTTTATTTCATTATAATTGTCAAATATGTCTAAGACTTTCACATATATTGAAAACGTTGAAAACGCTAGGGCAAAAATAAGAAAAATATGAAAGAGTTCTTTATTATAGTAGAAAATCCCATTAGGTCCCATGCTAAAGGTGTCGATACTTTGAGTCGACCCCAACGCAATAATGTGCGGGCAAAGACAATTTTAATTTTCTTAATAAAATGTCCAAAGTACAACTCATCAATGATACAAATTTAATAAAAATCCCTAGAGCAGAAATAATTGTATTCGGCCCCCTTAAGTAACGAATTATTATTTTTTGAAAGATATAGTCTCATGACTGCAACAGTGTGTGTATACGAATTGAATATGCATTTTTTATCCATATTTTTTTCCAAGCTAATTCTTTGGGTAAGTAGCGATTAACGGAACAGCATTGGCGCAGCACATATGAGGTCATATCATAAAAGAAAGGAGTGCGCAATGTTGACCCCAAAAAATCCAATTCATTAATTGATTTTCAATTTAATATCATAAACATCAAATTATTAACAAAGTTTTACAATTTGAACTTAAAACAGGTAAAATCTTTTCTCAAATCTATCTAATTGTAAACAGCGTAGGTATAATCACTATTGGTGCCAATCGGTCATGTTGTCACTTGGAGAAATTGAAAATACAATTACTTAACGAAGAATTGTTGAAAAAATTCCTCATTTTGATTAATTTATTGTGTTTGTTTGGTAATACTAACGAAATTAGAGATAAGATCAACTTCTCTAGGCATCGAATGAGGTGGATTGATGTTTTATAAGACGGGGATGGGCAACAGCACTTTGTGTTCATTCTGCACAGGTGCAGCCAAGCACAGGAACTGGTGATTTTGTCTGTATTAGTAGGGACCTATATCACACCACCCTCTAATAACGTGTAACAATAAATCTATAAGGGGGTGGTATGGAATACATATCACTACTATCATTACTGTGAGTCGAGATGCAGACGACATGCTCGACAGTGTTCATACGCCTTCAGTATTTAGTGATTCGGTCTTTACAATTACATGTATATGCAAATATCATCAAAATTTTGTAATGCTTTTTGTTAAAGGATTAAAAAGTAAATGTAAATATAAAAAAGAATAATATCAGTTAGTATCGAAAAAAGTGCGATCTTTTTTTTAAATACTGAAAACTCCATGATGAATTACAATGTATATATTCTTCCATACACCATCTTCACGGGTCATGAGAGAGAGAGAGAGAGAGAGAGAGAGAGAGACAGAGAGACAGAGAGAGAGAGGAGTTAAATAAAAGTTTATTTCTATATCTTGGCATCTATAGGCTTCCGTACCATTAAGACATTCGTTGCAATTTTGACAGACGCCGATTTTGATAGCATCAAATAACATTAGCAAAGACGCTAGATTTCACAAACACCCAGACCAATTCATCCCAGAGAGGTTCCTCCGGCGGGAAAACACAACGGACGCAGAAGTAAAACATACTCACCCCTTTGCTTACCTGCCCTTTGGATTTGGTCCACGAAGCTGCATAGGACAAAGATTTGCCGAGACCGAAATCCTCGTGCTAACGATTAAGGTAGGAGTCAGTCTCCATAGTGTGAAATACTAATGTTTATCAATTTATGATCAATGCTCATACAGGATACTAATGGATGGCTCGTTTAAGGTAACGCCAAGTTTCTTTCCATATAGTTGATCCAGAACTTCCGAATCTCTCTTCCGCCCGGAAGTGACCGACATCTGGAGTCTGTGACCCGGACTTTTACCGCCCCGGCCAGGAAAGTAACACTTCATCTCACGCGGAGGACCGGGACGTAACGCTGTCATAGAATGAGTCCGTCAAGTTGGCAACATCACCAGACATATCGTCGCCGTTTCATACAAGTCGCAACTTTATCCAAATGTGTACATATATATGAATGTACATACATATATATATGAATATATGTACAGGGAGCTTACAGATGTCTACTCTCAATTGACACGTGCTGGTCAAACTTAGTGTGGTTTAAATAAATCACATTTATCTATCTATGAATACACTTACATATGTCGCTAAAATTATAGAGCAATCTATTCATTGCATGTCGACGTCACAACTGTGTTTCATGCTTGTTGTAACTGTATTTAGATATTCTTGCATATCAATATTTGTTGATGCATTTCCCCACATAGTAATTTCCCGTGACGTCAGCTTTTGAGCAGGTAATACACACCTTGAAGCCCTAATTGTTATAAGCAAAAGTTCAGGTACATGTATATGCGGATTATCAGCTGAACTTTTAATGATATAACAAAAAAGATATTTAAAAAATCCTATGAAAAGTGCTGGGAGCAAGTGCATACTCAAACTAAAACAGCATATCGACAGTATTCTGAGTGAGCGAATTACCGGAGTTGCCCATATTCCTAAAGAAATCATACTATTACTAGCCTGTATATTAAATAAGTCGGAAGTTGGACCCAGAAATGTACATGTACGAATACATCTAGAATATATATCCAAAATTGTTATATTACTGGCTATAGCAGATACACCTGAACGTACGCACACTGTTTTACAAACGATGAACTTACTTATGCAAATAAGACCATTTTAAAACGCACCATACATGCTGATTAGGACGATTTCAAGGTCACAATATAACATGGATATTACCTTCGCGCATGCTCTCTCTCCCTCTATATATATATTTCGAAAATGTGGGACTGATACAATATACGAAAGAGAAATAAAATGACAAGTAATCATTTGATAGGATATTTAACACATATAAGTACTATGACATGTCAAACGTTGTGCAATTTTAATCTTTTCCATTTGCAATGTACAATTTTTCATTTGTGTTGTGCATTTTTCATTTATATTGTATAATTAGGTCACCTGAGTACATTCAGGTGACCTATTGCAATTGGTTGTCGTCCAGCATCGTGCATTAACAATTGAACATTTTTAACTTCTTCTTCATAACTTCCATTCCAATTCTTTTCAAATTTGATATGAAGCATTTTTAGGAGAAGGGGGACATAAATTGTAAATTTCAGGACTACTGCACCACTGGGGCCTTAGAGGTGGGGCAAAACTATCAAATTTTGACCGATTTTCAAGCATCTTTTTTTCTACAACCGCACATGTACAAGAGAAACTAAATGTATAGTGATATAGAACAGGAAAGCCTCTACCATAATTGTAAATTTCATGATACCCGGGGTAGAGGTTGTAACCCCAGGGCGGGACCAAACTTGATATATAGTGTTTATGTGTAAAACACTTAAATAACATCTTCTTTAAAGATATTGATACTAAATTGAAACTAAATAGATATTTAGAAAGAGCAGGTAATCCTTTACCAAATTTGTAAAATTTGATGATCCCAGGGGTAGGGGTTTTGGTGTAAGGGTGGGACCAAGATGGTCAGTTATTAAATGTGTGAACAATAGAAATTTTTAACTTCTTGACAACTACCATTCCAATTCTTTTCAAATTTGGTATGAAACATTTTTAAGACGAGGGGGACATAAATTGTAAATTTGAGGATTCCTGCACCCCCGGGGTCTTAGGGGCGGGGCAAAAACTGCCAAAAATTGACAATTTTTCAAAAATCTTTTTCTCTACAACCGCACATGTACAAGAGAAACTAAATGTATAGTGATATAGAACAGGAAAGTCTCTACCATAATTGTAAATTTCATGATACCCGGGGTAGGGGTTGTAACCCCAGGGCGGGACCAAACTTGATATATAGTGTTTATGTGTAAAACACTTAAATAACATCTTCTTTAGTGCTATTGATTCTAAATTGAAACTTAATGGATATATTCATAAAGAGCAGGTAGTCCTTTACCAAAATTGTGTTTGATGATCCTTGGGGTAAGGGTTTGGTTTCAGGGTGGTGCCAAAATAATTATAATGATTTGAAGGACTTCTTTACGTTTGCTGATACTTATAAAATCTAAAAGCATATTTAGGAATAGCAGAAAGGGATTTACAAAAAAATGGTGAATTTCGTAACCCCCGGGTTTTGACTCAAGGATGATTCCAAATTAGTCATCGTTTAATGTTAATACATATATTATATTATGTAACGGCTTTGATCAGTATATGCACCTTTTTTGAAGTTTTAAGAACACATCTTGTTTTATACTGTTGCTTAATATTGGAATTTAGCTTAGATATTCAGAACAGGAATTTTTTTTCTACATTTCATAACCCTTGGAACTAGTGATACTTTTAACTACATATGTAGTACTCAGGTGACCGATAAAGGCCTGTGGGCCTCTTTGTTTTTCATTTGTATTGTATTTTTTCCCTTTGCGTTGTATAATTTTCCTGTTGTATTCTATATGTACATGTATTGTTTTCCATTTGTACATGTATATACATACGAGTATATATAATGTATTCCATTCATATTGTAAAATTTTTCAAATGTAAATGTATCCGAGGTGTGCTTTATTTTGATTTACTATGAAGGATTCCATTGCTCAAGTTGTAGCCTGTACCGCGTTGAAAACGACCAAGATATTCCGGATGATTATGGAAACCACAAGATCCCCATCGCCCATCTGTGTAGCAGTTCCTAGCAATAAACAAGCTTGAGCAAATCTATCATATACAACCAGCTTGGTTCAGAAAAAAACCCTTTTCAAATGTAATGATTAAGGCTGCATTAATTGTCAAACTTAATTATTAAACTTTACTACATATATTCATTAATTATCATATGACCTTGTGGACCGGTACGTATGACCTTTAATATTAACTTTCACCTAAGGGTGCTTTGTGCCAAGTTTGGTTCCCTATACATTCGCATGTAAATCTTTAATCCCCTATTGTGGCCCCATCCTACCCCATGGGTCATGATTTTTACAATCCTGAATCTCCACTGTCAAGAAGCTGTCATGCAAATTTCAGCTTTTCTGGCCCAGTGGTTCTGGAGGAGATTTTTATATGACCCCCACCCTATTTTTGCATTTTGTGATTATCTCTTATTAGAAGGGGGCATGGACCTTCATTTGAACAAACCCGAATTCCCGTCACCAAACGATGCTTTGTTCCAAGTTTGATTGAAATTGGCCCAGTGGTTCTAGAGAAGAAGATGAAAAAGTAAAAAGTTTACTACGCCCACAACGACACACAATTTTCGATTAGAAAAGCTCACTTTAACCGTTGGCTCAGGTGAGCTAAAATCCTTTTAATTTATTTGAACATATTTTATTGTATAAATATACAAAGGGATTGGTTACAATTTCGAGCAACCTGGAAAACCTCTACCGTATACAAATATATTATGTTATACATGTACAATTTAAGATTGTCGTACCACAAAAATATGATAAACGTTAGAATATACTACTATGATAATATACAACATAGGCGGATCCAGAAATATGTAAGGGGGGGAGGTGTCTAGCACTTGAACTTGTAGGTAATTTTCACAACATCCACCCCACCCCATTTACACCCTT
The DNA here is from genome assembly GCF_947568905.1 of Ostrea edulis. Taxonomy (NCBI): domain Eukaryota; kingdom Metazoa; phylum Mollusca; class Bivalvia; order Ostreida; family Ostreidae; genus Ostrea; species Ostrea edulis. The sequence goes on from NC_079164.1 coordinate 26,867,297, forward strand.
TGCTTGTGTACATAACATCTTTTGTGAGGCCTTAAGAGAGTTTTTATACATGAAAATGGTTATAGCTTATTTACTACTTTTCCCCAGTTCTAGTCACTTGAATTGTAGCACGCATCAATTCATTTGTTGACACCATCAATTCATTGGAAGTGAGTAACAATTCAGTTATAGCGCTCATCAATTCAGCAGAATAATCAATTACATCAATAATTCAATTAATGAGCGCAATAATTCAGAATTGAAGATGCAATAATTATTTGAAGAAATCTTTAACTGAATTGTTGCGCGCATCAAATGAATTGATGACATATTGAAGATATCTTCATTTACTTTAGTTTATGTTAACTTGGCGCTCCATAGCCAACATCGTTTTCCTGACAATTTAGTAAGTTAAACGTACAAGTATCACTAACTCTAAGGGCTATGGAATCCGCAAATGTATATTGAATTTTCCTGTTCTGCATATCTAAGCTAAATTCTAATATTTACATCTGCAGTATAAAACAAGATGTGTTCATACAGCACAAATGCCCCCCCCCCCCTAAAGTGCCCATGTTGATGAGAGACTTTACACAATATATGTCAATATATCATCACTACTATTTTGGACCCGCCCTAAAGTCAAAACCCTGAGTTGTGAAATTCACAATTTTTTTGTACATCCTTTTCTGCTTTTCCTAAATATGCATTTAGTTTTTACGAGTATACTGTATCAGTAAACTTAAAATGATAAAGACAATAATCACTATAATAATTTTGTCACCCTGAAATCAAACCCTTACTCCCTAAGATCATGAAATTTACAATTTGTTTTGCACATATACACTATATATAACAAGTTTGACCCCACCCTTGAGTCTGGACCTCTAGCTCGGGGATCATGGACGTACAATTTTGGTATAGGCCCCGCCCCGAAGGCCCCAGGAGTCCTGACATTTGCAATTTATGATCTCCTTGTCCCAAGAAGTTAATAGTTTTATTATTCACATTTAATAACTGATAATTTTGGCCCCACCTTGATACTAAAACCCCTACCCCTGGGATCATGAAATTCAAAATTTTGGTAGAGGCCTTCTTACTTTACATCATGATGCATTTAGTTTTTCTTACACATTTGTGGTTGTAAAGAAGATTTTCGAAATTTTTGCCCGCGCCTAAGGCCTCATGGGTGCAAGAGTCCTCAAAATTACAAGTTATGCCCCCTTGTCCAAAAGATGCGTCATAGAAAAGAATTGGAAGAGTAGCCATCAAGAAGAAGTTAAAACTGTTCAATTGTTAATGCACGATGGATGCAGATCAATTGCAATAGGTCACCTAAGTTTACTCAAGTGACCTAAAAATTGGTAAATATTTGGCAGTTTTAACCCTACCCCAGGAGTGCAGGAGTCCTGAAATTTATAATCCATGCCCCCTAGCCCCAAAGATGCTTCATACGAGAGCGAGTCAATAAGTAACCTAACTTATTTCCGGTTGAGATCCACCTCTTCTTTTTCGATGCAATTGCCCTCTAGTGTGATGCACTTACACCAACGGCATTCAAGTGCCATCAGCCCAAAACTGAAAAAGTCAGAGTCCTTTCCATTGACCCACTCCTCAACTGCCGTCACGACTTCTTCGTCAGACCGGAAATGACGTCCACGGATATCCTTTTTCAGGTTTGGGAATAGGAAGAAGTCGCTAAGAGCTTGGTCAGGCGAATAGGCAGGATGTGGTATTAATTCATACTCGTTTCGCTCAACAGCATCCATTGCAAGTGTGGACTCTCGCGTTGTCCTGTTGCAGCAAAACACCTTTAGAGAGTTTACCTCGGCGTTTTTCACGGATGGCGGTTCTCGGCTGGTCTAGCAAGTTTGCATAGTACACTCGTTATTGTACTTTTTTGGGTAAAAAAAAACCCTCCAACATCATAACGCCCTTTGCGTCCCAAAATACTGTGCCCATCACCTTGCCAGCAGATGGTTGCGTATTGAACTTCTTTGGCCTCGGGGACCCTGGCCCTACCCACTGACGACTCTAACTTTATTCTCTGGCTCATAATAATGGACCCAAGTCTCATCTACAGTCACCAGACGCAAAAGAAAAATCATCTTTTGACCTAAAACGCTTCAACAAAGCGCTGCATACTGATGCTCTGGTTGTTATTTGCTCATCGCTAAGGGATTTGGGGACCCAACGGGCTTTTAGCTTGCGCATACCTAAACGATCATATAAGATTATTGAAACGCTACCATGTGAAATGCCTAATGCCTACGCTATTTCTTCCACCTGAATTCGCCTATCAGAGTATACCAGATCCCGAACTTTCTTACTCATTTCTTCGTCCGTGGCATCAAGTGCGCGTCTAGACTCTTGCTTGTTTCACCTTTTAAATACAAGTACCAAATTATAGCACAGTACCAACTTTAGATGAAAAGCATGCCTTTCCATCACTAGCCATGTTTGACATTCAATATCTGATTAAAGAATGACTTGATACGCGTGCAATTTTGTACCCAGGTATAAAACATGTATTGGAACAAGGCATGAAAATCGTGACTGTCTCGGTCAATCGGAAATGGGATAGGCTGGTTACTTGTTGACTCGCCCTCGTACCAAATTTGGAGAGAATTCGAAGAGTAGTTATCAAGAAGAAGTTAAAATGTGTAATACGCACAACGGACGCAGACCAATAGCAATAGGTCATCTGAGTCTTTTTTTGTGATGACTGTAGAATGAGTTACCTTTTCTTTCTCAGGTACATGTTTATATGGAATAAGCAATGGAATTTTTATTTCTATTAAAAATAGCCTCACATTACTTACTAGTAAATTTACACTATTATTTTTAAACACTTGAACATACATGAGAATGCGTTCAATAATTATTTGCTGAAAAAAATACCAATAATTTTATAAAAACCTTCTGAAAGTTTTACATAAATATCTATAACAATAGGGTTACCTCTATTACATTAATAAAGTGTAGCAGGGCCACTACTGGGCAGTCTGTCTGCACTATAAGTCTTCACCATCGTTGTTCATTTCTATGCAAATGTATATTGAAAATAAAATTCCATGCGGTACCTTTTCAATGGTTACGGTGGGGACTGAAAAATTGATTATTATTTTTGGCCTTATTCTATATTACCATGTCCATATTATTATTGAAAGGATATATCGTGCTACAGTCAACATAAGGTAAAGGTAAATTCAAAATCATTTCTATGTACTTTATACATTTGTATACTGTAGAAATACATATTTTGGTGAGAATCATATTTTTGCACTTTTTGTGCTTGCTTTGTTGCACTGAAACATTAATTTACTGTGCTATTATGTTTATGCTAGAAAATGGGATAAATTTTGAATACGTACATACATTTACATAGTATGGATTGCATAATGATTTGCATACATTTAATCAACTATTGGCACATTATGCAGAGGTGGATAAAACAATTTTAATTCCACAGGAAAATTTAAAATACTCACAATAATTGCAAAATAGAGAGAATAATTGCTTTGTACAAGTTGTCCTTGTATAAAGACCTAAAAACAAGAAATAAATACTGAGAAAGACTCTTGTAAACTAATACATGTATAAATATCACAAACACAGTTCACACTAGTAGTGATAAACTACTCTAAAATATCTAAATAACTTACTGTAAACATGACAGATAAAAATCTATAATGACACTGTTGCATAGATAATACTGAGTATTGCATAGATTACTGGATACTCCTTTGATGATGTACAGTGTATACTCAGGTGTTCTAGAACACTCGGATCACTGGTTAAATTTTGGACGTATTTTTAACTTCTTCGTTCAGGTTCACAGTTTCATTGTCTGGCTCTTCACTGTCCTGGTTCTGGTTTAACACATCCTGGGATTCCCCAGTATGATGATTAGTAGAGTCCAGTATCTGACCTCCGCCTGTTTCGTTGTTCTGGGAGTCCTCGTTCTGTTTGGCACCCTGTGAGCTGCTGACATCATCACTCGACCTATCTGTACTCACTTGTTTAGACTGTGCTTTGTATGCTCTGTGAGGAAGGCTGTATAAACCATCATCTCTGTTTGGATCACCATGTAAAACAAATTTTTGAAAAGCATCCAGAAGAAATTTCATTTCTTCATTGTCATTGTATGGTACAGGCTCAAACGTGGACTTCACTCTTTCTCTCTCCTAGAAAAAAGTTACATACAAGTGTAAAAGAAAATAGTTACATACAAGTGTAAAAGAAAATAGTTACATACGAGTGTAAAAGAAAATAGTTACTTTCCTAGAAAATAGTTACATACGAGTGTAAAAGACAGTCTCTTTCCTAGAAAATAGTTACATACCAGTGTAAAAGACGGTCTCTTTCCTAGAAAATAGTTACATACGAGTGTAAAAGACAGTCTCTTTCCTAGAAAATAGTTACATACGAGTGTAAAAGAAAATAGTTACTTATGAGTGTAAAAGACAGTCTCTTTCCTAGAAAATAGTTACTTATGAGTGTAAAAGAAAGTCTCTTTCCTAGAAAATAGTTTCATACGAGTGTAAAAGACAGTCTCTTTCCTAGAAAATAGTTACATACGAGTGTAAAAGACAGTCTCTTTCCTAGAAAATAGTTACTTATGAGTGTAAAAGAAAGTCTCTTTCCTAGAAAATAGTTTCATACGAGTGTAAAAGACAGTCTCTTTCCTAGAAAATAGTTACTTATGAGTGTAAAAGAAAGTCTCTTTCCTAGAAAATAGTTACATACGTGTGTAAAAGAAAGTCTCTTTCCTAGAAAATAGTTACATATGGGTGTAAAAGACAGTCTCTTTCTTAGAAAATAGTTACATACCAGTGTAAAAGACGGTCTCTTTCCTAGAAAATAGTTACATACGAGTGTAAAAGAAAATAGTTACTTATGAGTGTAAAAGAAAGTCTCTTTCCTAGAAAATAGTTACTTATGAGTGTAAAAGAAAGTCTCTTTCCTAGAAAATAGTTACTTATGAGTGTAAAAGACAGTCTCTTTCCTAGAAAATAGTTACTTATGAGTGTAAAAGACAGTTGCATGGGCATCAGAGCAATTCCCAATACAGAATTCACTGGTAAAGTGAAAAAGTGACAAATCTGCCAAAGCAATGAAAAAAAAAGACATGGGAAAAAATCGTTTCTATAAATGTGTATATAGTTTAGGTTGTGTATAAGAAAGGATAACAGTGGGTGCCTGACAGTGACTACATCAATTTGTAATATAAAATATAAGCCCTATTTAATTTGTGTCAGATTAAATTTTGCTATTTTTGTGTCCAGGAAAAAACGAAATTAAATCAAACACGAATTTTTTATTTCAAGAAATGTTTATTTTAATGTCAGAAATATTTGTCTTTGTTATTCGTCATCTATTTATAGATAACATAGCAACACTTTATGCTAGCTGCAATAACGTAACATTCTCCCATGGGGGGGGGGGCTTAACTCCTTAGGATCTCCATAATGGTTCGGATGCGGGAGTGATTCACTACCGCAGCATTTTCGATCATTCTGAACATTTGATGGTTTTCTTTACTTAAAGTTGATATCATATGTTTCTAAGTCAATTTACCACCTGCAATTTGCGATTTGTGAGACTTTATCCTATCGTTTTTAACAATTTTGATAGATTCCACTTTCTCGATTCATATTGTGCACTATGTTTGATGTTCTGAAGCTGAACTTCAAATTGTCAATTTATTTACATATGCCCATATAAGGTAGTTTTACACCAATGTATGAGTATGGAGCAGGAAGTGATTTTGTCGGTATATACCAGTAGGACATGCACAATATTTCATGAAAAACACATTTATTACATGTAGATATGCCCAAGTGCAAAGTTCAGCAGTTAAAAATTCTTCAAGCCTAAAGTCTGGGACTAGCAAATTCCGTATTTGGCAATTAGAAATGCTGACTTGAGCATGTGAAAAAAAATTTCAACCCTAAAAGTTGGTACCCTTTTTAGTGTAAACAACATTACAGACAAATACATTAGCTTATCATAGGTTATTCATATAAAAATTTTGCACCAATACGAAGATCCTATGGAATTGTAACCCTCTCCTGAAAATGTCAAAATAAAAAAAAATCTGAGAGGGCTATATTATATCAGCTATGCTTTACGCCAGCATACTTCATGAAGTGTGTTAGTGATTTGTGAAAAGTATGCTGCTCTGAACGTTGTTGATCATACCCTCATGTATTTTCAAAAACGAAATATATCTTTTATATTTACATTTTACTTTTATTTCTGTCGAAATATTCCCAGTTGTTGTAGTCGTACTTATTTATCAAGATTCATTTGTGCATTGGAGAATATTTTCCTAACGTTCTCCTTACCTTAGGCTTTTTCAACATTTTAAAAGATAAATTTCTTTTTGACATGAATTCAATAAACTTCAATGTAAATATTTAAATATTTTCACCATAGTAACTTTATCAGCATCATAAGCCTGTAACTGCCTCTGGAAGCCAAAGTTAGGATTGGCGTAAGTTCTGGCCCCTCTAACAGCCTTCAGACAATCCTTCCACCCATAATCCGTCACCGTCATCATATAGGCAGCTGTCACAGTCACGCTTCTCGACACTCCTGCTAAGCTAAATTCAATCACCAGCAATTAATAGTCTCCATGTGCACGTATACATAACTTAGTGCAATAATTTTGATAATCATTCATCATCATTCATTTCACTTCGATCTTTCATTATGGTGTTTATCATCATTCACACATGTATAAAGATTTTAAGAAATCAAACTATATAATCTAGCTACATGTAAAATACACAAAAGTTCTTTAATTTTACTGGGAGGAGGCAGTGGATTAATTAACTGGATTCAATTTTTTCATATGTACTTGAATTTTGGTTAATTTGTTTAAAGGCACGTTACCAATGAACTAAGACATTTCCCCCTTTGATTCGAGCTTCGTGGATAAAGTCGATACATTCTGAGAAGAACTGGGTCAGGTCCTGGTCGGGCGTATCACTGGCATGCACACACTTATATTCTATATCCTAAAACAGCAGCAAAGGCCATTTTAAAATGTACATTTTAAGGTACAGTCTTAAAACATTATCAATTTCTGTGATAAAGTGACAAAAAAATGATGGAAAAATGTAATAAATGCTCTGTAAAATACAACAAGAGGCCCACAGGCCTTATCGGTCACCATACTACTAGTGAAAAAGTATCACTACTCCCATGGGCAATGAAATCTAGAAAAAATTCCTGTTCTGAATATCTAAGCTAAATTCTAATGTTCAGCAACAGTATAAAACAAAATGTGTTCTTAAAACTTCACTGCCCTCAAAAGTGCATACACTGATGAAAGGCTTTAAATAATAGGTGTATGTATTAACATCAAAACATCAAAAGATATGACTAATTTGGACCCATCCTAAAGTCATAACCCTGGGTTGTTTTGTATATCCTTTTCTGCTTAATTCCGAAGTATGCATTCATATTTTATAAGTATCAGCAAACTTACACATAAAGACTATATACTAAGTTTGGCCCCATCCTGGGGTCAGAACCCCTACTCTGGGGATCATCAAATTTACAATTTTGGTAAAAGACTACCTGCTCTATCCATTTAGTATCAATAGCACTAAAGAAGAAAAACACTATATACCAAGTTTGGCCCCACCCTGGAGTCAGAACTACTACCCCGGGGATCATGAAATTTACAATTTTGGTAGAGGCCTTCTGTTCTACATAACTATGCATTTAGTTTTTCTTACATGTGTGTGGTTCTTGAGAAGATTTTTGAAAATTTGTCTATTTTGGGCAGTTTTTGCCCTGCCCCTAAGGCCCCAGGGGTGCTGGAATCCTGAAATTTACAATTTATGTTGCCCTTGTTCCAAATATATTTCATGTCAAATTTGAAAAGAATTGGAATGATAGTTATCAAGAAGAAGTTAAAAATGTCTATTGTTCACACATTTAATAACTGACCATTTTGCCCCCACCCTGATACCAAAACCCCTACCTCTGGGATTATCAAATTACAATTTTGGTAAAGGACTACCTGCTCTATCTAAATATCTATTTATTTTCAATTTAATATCAATAGCACTAAAGATGTGTCTTACACATAAACACTATATACCAAGTTTGGCCCTACCCTGGGGTCAGAACCCCTACCCCAGGGATCATGAAATTTATAATTTTGGTAGAGGCCTTCCTGCTCTGCATCACTATGCATTTAGATATCCTTACAAGTGTGTTGTTCTTGTAAAGAAAAATTTTGAAAATTTGTCTATTTTGGGCAGTTTTTACCCCGCCCCTAGGAATCCTGAAATTTAAAAAATTGATGACCCCCTTTTTCCAAATATGTTTCATACCAAATTTGAAAAGAATTGGAATGATAGTTATCAAGAAGTTAAAAATGTCTATTGTTCACACATTTAATAACTGACCATTTTGGCCCCACCCTTATACCAAAACCTCTACCCCTGGGATCATCAAATTTACAATTTTGGTAAATGACTACCTATTCTTTCTAAATCTCTGTTTACTTTCAATTTAGTATCAATAGCACTAAAGAAGACACTATTTAAGTGTTTTACACATAAACACTATGTACCAAGTTTGGCCCCACCCTGGGGATCATGAAATTTACAATTTTGGTAGAGGCTTTCCTGCTCTATATAACAATGCATTTAGTTTTTCTTACATGTGTGCAATTCTTGATAAGAAGATTTTTGAAAATGTGTCCATTTTGGGCAGTTTTTGCCCCGCCCCAGGGGTGCTGGAGTCCTGAAATGTATGTCCCCCTTGTCCCAATGATGCTTCATACCCAATTTGAAAAGAATTGGAATGGTAGTTTTTTAGAAGAAGTTAAAAATGTTCTGACTTTAATTGTTAATGCACGACAGACGACGCACGACAACCAATTGCAATGAGTTTACTCAGGTGACCTAATAAAACAAAAAAGTTTTTTATATACTGAGCAGTACTAAATATAAATTCTGATGGTTTGTTATGTAAATAAATGTTATACATGGGTAAATATTACATGGTTACTTGGTTATTACTTGCAATCTGAACTGAGTGTCTGTGATAATTATTATTACTTATCAAAATTATCCATTGTGAATGTCTTAATTTACAAATTCTTGCATTTTGAATTGATAATTTGTAAATGATTATTGATATATAGAAAGGGGCGCCCCATGGACACGGTGTGAGCTGAAAATTTTCAAATTTTATTTTTCCATTTTCGATATTCAGAATGCTAAACTATGATATTTCTAATGGATAGCAAAAATTTTAATGTCAGTTGTTGAAGTACATGGGAGGTACAGAGCTCACAATTCTTTGCTATGTAAACGAAGGCTTGTCCCATGTTTTTGTTTATATATGTCAAATATACTAGTAAACGCTTCGTTTAAAGCAGATTTTTTTTTTAATTTACAAGTTAATTCTGAACACAATTACCGGTAAGTAATTTCTAGTGTTTGGGATATCTCATTTTGTTTTAAACATGATATTTTCTATTAAGGTAGCTCCATCCTCATGTGACTCATCAATATTAATGGTTAAAAGTGGAAAAACTGTATTGATTTCCACTCAATATAGTTTAACATAATTAATAACCAAAGAAAATATATATGTTGCCACCTTTTTAAAGATGTCAGACATACAAAAACAGAAGTATACATCAACATCAGAAAATCACATATTTTCGTTAAACAGAATAATAAACATAGATAAAAACTTGTTGAAATGACAAAATTTAAATATCAACAGTTTTAAAAAAAACTGATTAATTCATAAATATGTATAGATTAATTGCGGATACTAGGCAAACCAATGTATAATAGACATCTAGTAGAGGAAATTCCAGCATAGGAGTTATTGCCCTTGACAAAATTATTTTAATCATAAATAATTGATTATCTATGAAAAATGTAAACTTTTTCAGTATAAATAGTTTACCAGATTTTTTATTATATCTAGTGAATAAAATTCCTCAGAAAGATATATTTCTAACATGCGCAAAGTTTAATTTATCAAGATTTTTGCAAAAACCTATGACATCACATGAGGATCGATCTACCTTAAACAATCTATATGCAAACAAAAACATGGCACGAACCTTGTTTACATAACAAAGAATTGTGACTGCTATATCTCACTTGTAACTAAACAACTGATGTTAAGATTTTGGTTGACCATCAGAAATACTTTAGTTAAGCATTGGAAACAATAAAAATGGAAAAATAAAATTTGAACACTTTCTACTCAAATCGTGTCCATGTCCTTTAAGATTATCTAAGAGAAATATACATAAATCCTCTAACTTACATCTCTAAGTTTCTTTGCAAAGTCATGTATTGATAAAATGTGGGTGATTTTGTTTGTCTTCAGCTGTTCAGTGTCCTTAGCGTCACGGAAATTCCCAACATACAATCCAGGCAGAATCTTAAAAAGACAGAAAACTTTTCCATTGTAAATGAACAGTTTCTCATTTCAAAACGACATTTGTCAATGGTGTGGTGACCAAAATGAATGCTAAAACACAAATGTCTTGGGATAACCATCGCCGCAAACTACTGTTTTGAGTCCACACACTGATGGAGAGAATCGATTAGAAGCACCCATCGGTAACCGACGATGTGGGATACCTGGTTTTCTGGGGGTTTTTTTTTTTGGTTTTCAATTTTAGAAATAATGTACTTATTGTCTAACAATCAACTCTTTCTAAAATATTCTGATTTAAAGTTTGGGACCGATCGAATGTAGGATCAGATCAGCCAATGTTCAAATCACCCTGCAGTTGTTTTCCAAACATCTCCATGATTCAGAACTGAACTATGAATTCGGTTATGGAAAATGCAAAGACCAGTGATAATTACGACAATTTTCAGACAATTTGTTTTTCATTAAAGGAACTCCTGATCTTCTCAAAAGCAGATTGAAACCTAAATTATGTTGGTGGATTATACCACCAGCAATCGTTAATGAAATTGCGATGCGGGCAAACGAACTGATTTAAATCAGATTCAGTGAGAAAACGAAACGTGTGCCATATCAATGCAGATCATATTAAAATGTACGGGTACTGGAAGTTAATGATAAGCACTATGTATATATAAAAAGATTTTATATATTACTATATAAAAATTACCCGTGTTTAAAGGGTGTTGCTAAAATGTGGAACAGAAAATGGAAGGGAAGATGGAACGGAATGGAATTTAAAAATTAGAATGATTAATGTAGATAAGATAATGCCAAAAATCGGGATAAAAATATTCATTTTGATTAAAATCAATGATTTGAAAATTGTTTTCAAGCAAAAAAACAACTTTATCTCAAAATTTTGCATCATGAATTGATTAAGCAAATTAAGGTAAACGTTTGTTTAAGAATTTACAAAGCGTTTTACAAGATTTTTGAAATTTCGGCATTGACAGAGGTGTTAGCGAGCAGGGACACCTATGGGTAAGGAATGAAAAGAACACAAGTGGTTTATATGCCCCCCGGTACCAAAACGTCATATTAACGCACAGGTTCATGTACTTTCACATGATACCGTGTATCTGTCTGTACAGGGAGTGTGATATGTATATAACAACGATAATTCATGATTTTATTAAGTGAATAAGTTAAACATTTGTGTTTGATTGATTATTTTTTAACTAACAGAGAATTAGTGACTGCAGCACTCCAATCCTAAATAGGGAGGACTTCTGACAATTCATTTCTAAACTAAATACTTGTATAGCTTAATGCTAAGCTAATACTTAAGTTAATTAATTAGATTAATAATGAGATGACTTTTCATTCCATTCAAGCATAAATTCTGTGTTAGCCTTTTAGCTGTTTCATATATTATGAAATAAATCTGTTAATTCCTCTTACTATGGGTCATAAACTTCACCCTAGTTTACATTGGTTCTGTTTCAATCTTTCTTTCCTGCTGTATCTCTTCAGTTTCAACTCTAATCTGTAGGATATCGGTACATGTACGAACTTTCACATAGCTTCATCCCTAATGAGGCAAACCTTTTTTTTTTCCACACCGGACTCGTTCGATTTGAAATTTGATGTGATACATAAATCTAGTTCGATTAAAAGCACGTTCGATTTAAAAAGGTTATGTTTGGGGAAAATTGTTCAAAAGATTATTTTGTCTTTTACAATGTTGTTTTCGGGGGGGGGGGGGGTTGGGGGGGGTTGGGGGGTTGGGGGGGGTGGTGTTTACCTTTTATTTATTGGATAGGCTCATAAAATCTTAAAGTAACAGCCAGTTCATCCACAAAATACACCATTTTAAAATACATAATAATGCATTAGTATGAAGTATTAATATGAAATGGTGGATCCTGAGGATGGATTCCAGTTATCTCTGTAAACAGGTCCAGTCCAAAGACTATTTCTACCTACGTAGCTATTAATAGCTACCTAGGTATTTAAACCTACTTAAAGTAGCTACTTCTGCCTACTTTTACCTGTTTTCAAAAATATAAATAAATAATAATCAAGGTGCATCCTTTAAACAGGTCAGTCGTTTTATGTATCATGTTGTGCATGTGCACGGCAAAATTCGGAGTGTAAATTTGAATACTTTACGAGGGTGGAGAATGAAGAGGAAATGCATGAAAATTCGCCCCAAAAACCATTAATGTAAAAATGCATGAAGGTAAACCTCAGAATTAATACAGATTTGTAAGACATTCTTGACTCTTTATCACGTAGCTTTGATCCTAAGCTCCTAGAAAATGTAACTGGGTGCAGTTATTGATGCAAATTTGAAAGGTTAGAAAGCAATCATTTTTTCTCCAATATTTTTGTGGTATTCGTCGTCAGTGGAAGTGAATCAAGAAATTTGGTATACACCATAATGCGTCATTCCTGCGTTTAGCCACGAAATGCAAATAAAGAAAAAGGTTGGTAAATATATCTACTTGGAGTAAGTTTAAATACCTAGGCAGCTATATAAGTAGCTACGAAAGGTAGAAATAGTCCTGGACGTTGTAAATTTTGCTTCCCTCGTTCATAACAAGCCTTTTGATTTTACAAAATGCTGACTTCCTCATAACATCATTGCATAAAACTATTTTCCGTTCCGTGTTTAAATGCCCATGGGTGGAAAGGTGTATTAAACTGCACACTTGTGTACAGGTAACTACCATTATACGTAACACTATGAAAAGCCATTCCCAAAAAACGGAATGAGTACCTGTGAATATTTTGTATATACTACCCCCCCCCCCCCTTATTTTATGTAAACACTTTACCCTGTTCATTCCGTTACCCATTCTGCATAAGGATATTTTACGTCGCGTTGCTCTTTTAAAGTGAAAATAGTAAGATTTTATCCTTGTTCCGGTTAAAGGGTTTAAGACAATCCGTACGTTAATCATTCACTCAAGCTCCGATCGGTATCACAGGCATCAGAATGTGTAGTCTGGCGCATGCCTGACCTAATGTAGCGTAGCGGAAATTGGGTCAGGCATGCGCCAGACTACAGAATGTGTGGATAGCTTGTATATATCTTATCCCCCTTTCTAGAATGCAATTATTTTATACAGAACCAATAATTTATCCAAAATATCATTTTCACCTGTCACAGGCTGTGTCAGTTCTGGGACAGTGGTTGGTCAACGGCACCAAATGTAACAGGAAGGGCGACAATGCAACAGACTGGGATTCGAACCCGGGCCCCTTGAATCTTTAGTCAGGTGCTCTACCAACTGAGCTAACTGGCCACAAGTTTTGAATCCCAATCTGGTCTGTCACATTTTCTTCTTTCTTGTTACAAATTAAAAGTCCTATAGTGTAACCGATTATAGGTTAAAGAAGGTTTTGTACTAGAAAGTGTCTGTTATAAATTATTCTTAATACATGTATTTGAACAGTCGATTATTGCACAGACACTAAAAGGTGAGGGCTCAATCATATGTTATACATCAATATCACTCAAAGCAATTCTGTGAGGCACTGCAGGGCTAGGGGAGTTCTGTACTTTCGATTCTAAAGGACCAAATTTTCGATGAGCCATTTACACTGGCTCACAGTAATTATTAAATAAATGTACTACGCTGGTCAAAATACTGAAGAGTGAAGAAACCATATTTTGTCTTCATGTATTGCTTCTCACTGAATTATTTGATTAATTTCAGATATATTTCATGATTCTTCGATCATAATGTCTTAAATAGCTTGAGTTAAACTAAAGCTGAAAACCTCGTCATTATGGATGTGAAGACAAGGTATGTTGATGATATACATAACCCAGTCAGTGTCAAACAACACAACCAGCAAAGACCCTAATCTACTGCATTAAAAAACGTAAGTAGTTAACATAGACCCTAAACCGGTTAGTGAAAAACATAACCTAGTCAATGTAGACCCTAACCTAGTCAGTATAGACCCTAACCTAGTCATTGTAGACCCTAACCTAGTCATTGTATAGACCCTAACCTAGTCATTGTAGACCCTAACCTAGTCATTGTATAGACCCTAACCTAGTCATTGTAGACCCTAACCTAGTCATTGTATAGACCCTAACCTAGTCATTGTAGACCCTAACCTAGTCATTGTAGATCCTAACCTAGTCATTATAGACCCTAACCTAGTCAGTATGGACCCTAACCTAGTCATTGTAGACCCTAACCTAGTCAATATGGACCCTAACCTAGTCATTGTAGACCCTAACCTAGTCAGTATGGACCCTAACCTAGTCAGTGTAGACCTTAACCTAGTTAGTATGGACCCTAACCTAGTCAGTGTAGACCTTAACCTAGTCATTGTGTAGACCCTAACCTAGTCATTGTAGATCCTAACCTAGTCAGTGTATAGACCCTAACCTAGTCAGTGTATAGACCCTAACCTAGTCATTGTAGATCCTAACCTATTCAGTGTAGACCCTAACCTAGTCAGTGTATAGACCCTAACCTAGTCAGTGTATAGACCCTAACCTAGTCATTGTAGACCCTAACCTAGTCATTGTAGACCCTAATTAGTCATTGTAGACCCTAACCTAGTCAGTATGGACCCTAACCTAGTCAGTGTAGACCCTCTCCGCCGCACTGATCTATAGTTTAGAGCGTTCGAATCCCGGGCGTGACAGAACTAAGTCGTTAAAATAGGTAGTGAGAGTTCCATTGCCAAACGCTCAGCATCAGGTGTGAATGTCACGGGTCCTCGGAGATGACCTTAAAAACGGATGTCCCGTGTCACAGTAGGTGTGGCACGCTAAACAACTCTCACTGCTCAATGGCCGTAATAAGGCGTAATTACCGAGCAAAGGTCTAAAGTTGAAGCCATTCACCGGTCTTGGTGACGTCTCCATATGGGTGAATTGCTACTCTAAAATTTTATTTAATGGCGCATTAAAGCATCTCATATCATTATAAAGTATGATCTCTCACCATCAAAAGAGTGATACAATCTCTAAATTATCTTATATGATATTTTTGTTATGAAATTATATATCATATGAGATACTTTAACGAACCAGATAAAATTTTGGTGTAGTGATCCACCTTAAGGTATTACCTGTAAAGCTAAATTCTCAACAAAGAGAAGCACCACAACATATATGATAATTTTTATTTATACATATGTATAGTACACATACCTTTTGTTACAGAATATAAATTGTAATTTGCATAATGTCCTGAAATTCTTGTCGGATACCCTTGGCTGATCTCGTCTTTTACTCATCCGATGAGTAGAAGACGAGATCAGCCGTGGGTATCCGGCAATGTGAATGCAGGGGCGTAGCTAGAACGAAATGATGTGCGTGCCAAACACAGGGGCTAAGCCCGTTCTGGGCCCGAACCCTGTGATACCATAAATATAGAAAGGGGTCTAACTCTGACCCAGATAAAAAAAAACTAACCACTCGCTTCAAATGCCTAAAAAAATCTTAAATTAGGTAAGCTATGCGTAATTTGCCGATCTCCTTGCATAGATTAATTAATTACCTAATTTAAGATTTTTTAGGCATTTGAAGCGAGTGGTTAGTTTTTTATCTGGGTCAGAGTTAGACCCCTTTCTATATTTATGGTATCACAGGGTTCGGGCCCAAAACGGGCTAAGCCCCTGTGGTGCCAAAGGAGGCAGGAAGTCTGGAGGGTCATCTTAAACCCCTGCCTCCCGTGGGCCCTGGACGAAACCATAGTAGGAGCACAGGTGTAAAGTTCCAGAAGCTATTGGGATTTTAGCATTTTCTGTTGTCAAAATATGTATATAAAGTGAACAACGCCCGAGTTTGAAATCGCTTAACAGAATTTCTAACTTTTACTTTCTTGTTAAACAAGCGTTCGGTAGATTTTCTCTCAAAATTGCAACAAATAATTTATTGAATATCAAACAAAATAATATATAAATGCTTAAGAAGTATTTTCTCGAATTAAATGGAAAAACGTAAATAACGAAATTTCTCGGTACACTTTTTGTGAAACACGCGTTTCATAGATTTATTTTTCGTCTGCATCCCCCTTCTGTCGGATTTCGAATTATTTTGGTACGGAATACTTTTGATTATGATCGTCTGAAGTTAAACTAGAATATCCTTGATTAAATATCATTTGAAATACGCCCAATATTGGTTTAAGACGGATAAATAACGGTTTTACATTACTTTAGAAATTATTAATACGCAAGTGTCAAGGATACACAAATTCATAAATGTGTGGTAAATGATAAAGCAACATGAATGTAAAGTGTCCTCTAAGAATTGTCGAAAATATGCAGGATATATAGTTGTATAATGCATACAACTCGACTAATTTCATATATTTCAAATGGTATATTTAATGAAATGTGCAGGCAGGTCCCAAAATAATCAATTCCATGAAATTTTGTTGATGGAACTGCATAGACACAGCTGTAACATCACCCGGGTACTTGACTTTTAAATATATTTTGATAAAAAAAAAAAGATATCTTTCTGTAAACAAGCTATTTTGTTTGTTTACCGGAAAGAATTGTTTTTATTATACAGACCTATATTCAAAACGTCAAACAGCTCTGTAGCACCATCATTATTTAACATGACTTCTCATTGTGGCAGAACTGTTAACGTCTGTAAGAAAAGTTGTGATGGTCTCGTCCATCACATTTCATGATCCGGAAAGCTGCAGTCCGCAACAAAGAGACTCCAAGAAAAAAGACAATCATAGTTTTCATAATTCTTATTTAATTCTTTTGTCAAAAATATAAGTCCAATTTCCTAAATTAGAGAGGTATGTGTTTTACTGGATTACGTATTCTGAAATAAAAGTGACTATTTAGATGTACATTGTTCTTGGGAAAATGGAAAAAGAATTTTGGAGAACGAAACAAAAAGTTGCAATATATCCCGATTAACGTAAAAGGAACCCCCCAATGTAATAACTGATATTGAATACATTGAAAAATAGTCATTATTAAATAAATAAACGTCAGGGACAATACGTATGAGTATGATGCATTTTAAAGTATGAACTTGTACGAGAGGTTGGAGCTAAATATAACAATGGAAAAGAACTGATCTCGTGTGTGTGAAATGTTTATGGGTACATATATAATATCACCAAAATAAACAAAACAAAAAACAGATAAAGGAATATAAATCATTCCATATCCAGATACCATGTTATTTATTCTATTGTACAATGCAAAAAAGAAAACTGCAAAAAACCACAATCTTATTCTGGAAATCAAAATCTTGTTTTGATAAAAAAGAAAAGAAAAAGAGCATTAAGTACATGTATATTTTTTCACATGACAAGTTAATTTTCTACTAACTAATTTCGCAAAAAGAAAAGGAAATATTAAAAACAAACAGACAAACTGTTATGATGTAAGTATGTGTTTATAGAAAGACAATAACGCAATGTTGAGAATTTGATCGTCAAGCAAAACATTGAATAGATATCCAATAAACAACATTACATGATGAATGCATGAAATAATATATTCGCCAAAATAACAACCAAAAACAAGTGACAATATCAAGTGAATCGAAAACTTTCTTCCAGCTATCAACATTTATCAAATCCGATTCAGTCTTTGGCACAAGCTTACTCATTGTTTGTGACGTCATAAATGCCATGCTCATAGCACTTTACATCAGCTATCGACAATCTGAACTGAGTCGCTCACGTCCACCGGGTCGATCGACAACAATTTGACTTTTCGAACTTTAAACCCCAGTGTTTTGTGTCGATTGTCTCGTATCTCGTTTTGAGTAGCGGGATTGGATTTCTGTACCGTGGCGTTCAATACATAGCTTCATCATGATGGCGCCGATGACTTTGACTGAAGTCTCCTAACCAAATCTCGCTTTACTCGAGATAAACTGTGACTAGTTCTATGCCGTGAAGCCGACATATTTCTTAACTTTCCGTAACGATCGATATGATTCCTCTTTCTCATCGGCATTGTCTTCTGTAGATCATTTGTATACCTGTCTAATTTAGGAGAAGACACTGTGTTAAGAACTGTCGGTGCATTTCTTACACTACTGGGGAACGCTCGTGGTCGTTCACGGAATGTCGTCTGTTTATGATTGTTAATGGCGTTGACAGTGATGTTTCGCCTGCCTACACTCCCTATAGACGTGGACAACCTTCCAGTACGTTCCCGACTTCCTGGTCCCCTCTGACGCCGAGATCCTTGTTTGATAGACTTTGATAAAGGCTGATCTGAGATGATTTTCTTGATATAGTGAGCTGGAACTATCATTTTTGGCAGGTTCGTCAACTCAATCATACTGCTCTTGGAGGAACTTGGCACCTTGGCGGATTTAATACTCATTAGCGGTAGGTTGTTTGGTGTTGACTTGGAAGACTGGTAGGGTTTTTGGTGACCTCCAGAGAGGTTTTTATTTTTTCTGTGGTGTTTTGATTTCACTCCCGTCATAT
This sequence comes from Ostrea edulis, assembly GCF_947568905.1. Classification (NCBI taxonomy): domain Eukaryota; kingdom Metazoa; phylum Mollusca; class Bivalvia; order Ostreida; family Ostreidae; genus Ostrea; species Ostrea edulis. The sequence goes on from NC_079164.1 coordinate 26,886,151, forward strand.
TTTTATGGCGGCCATGATCTCCAAACAATGGGGAAGTTTTGGGAGACTTCATAGGGTTCTTCTTACCAGTCATCCAAACGAGCAGTGCGTAGTGAAGTGTGACGTCCTTTAAATTTACATCAGTTGTCTGTTGTATTCCTCCCAAGTAGATCTGATGCAACTGTGAAGAGAAACAGGGATTAAGTAAAATAAAATGCACATCGTATGTTGGCACCTCCTCAAACGTAAAATATTGTATACACCTCCACCATCTAATAACCCTTGCAGCTACACACAACAAACACAAGACAATGACATTTAATAGGTTGGTGATTGATATGATGTTTGTTTCATTTTGTTTCTTTCAGAATCTCAACATACATGTATTTGCACAAGTTTTCTTCTTGGTTTTTGATACACAATCATATTCTACGGCTTATACTTTTAGAAGACAATCATATCTCTTTTTCATCCATGGATGGTCGAACTTTTAGGTAATACAAAATACAAGTTTGACACAGATTAGTCAGCTGGCAACAAGAAATGCTGACAACCAGTGAATTCAGCGGATGTGGTTGCCTTACCTTTTTACGCGCTCTTTGAGCCGTGCTGTATAAATGGATCCCCTTTCCAGCTACGAGACAAAACCCCACAATACTACTGGGAGGTCAACAAAACAAAAAGCTAAGGCTCTAAATCATGCATGGAGCGTTAACATACATAATAATTATTTCTTGAAGAATGATAACATGTGTAAATTTGTGTGATGAGAATGGAAAGACTTATGGTATATTTAAAACAACGCATGGATTAGATAAACTTCATTGTACGAAATAAACTTTCATTTACGTTTGACAAAATATCACATTCAGAATTTAAATCAATGATGCGAGAGTGCTAAATGAAGCTGTGATGCTTAAACTACTGTAAATGATCAATAAATAGTTTACAGTAAAGCAGATGCACATTTGATAAGCTGCAAACATAAATCTGTTATAGGTTTTAAATTTTATACCCGTTGTAGAGGACACTATTGGGGTAGTGGTTTCCTACAATAGTATGTCACAATGTTAAAAAAGCATGCACTAAATGAATAAACTATATCATGATATTAAATCATAACCAGTAAAATATCTACGTCAATAAATCATGCAGTAATATGTTTATATAAAATATGGATCTCATAATGCAATGGATTTCTACTAAATTAGGATTTCAAGTTGATACGTAAATATGAAACAGAATGAATAAAATGATATCAATTAAAGCAGAGCTTGAATATATAATGGTAAGAGAATAAGTACAGGCGGGACTGTAGAAGGGGCAGCTTCCGTGGGGCGGGGCGAACTGAGAGTAGTGGTGGGCGGTGCCGCTGAGGTGGGCGGAGCTACAGCCATGTTAGCAGATGGAGGTGGCGTGGGACATATGTCCTCCGGTGTTTGGGCCTGTTCTTTAGGAGTCCAGTCGCCACATCGTGGAAAATTAGGCGGAGGTTTTGGCATCTGCTCCGGCTCGCCTACCTGGAGAACCATGCTCATTCCCATTTCCATGTGGAAGGCGATGTGACAGTGAAACAACCAGAATCCTGTTTGAAGAAAATGGCATACTAAATATGGAAAAATTTATGTTGTAAACTAGGTTTTCCCCATTAAATTAGAATGTTAATGCGTTGTCCTTGTATGTTCAATAAGAATCTTTTAAAGAAATGATTCATGAGATGAAGAAAAGAAAAATGGCATCCAAACGGATTATAAAAGCTTCTTAGATAAACAGATTGCTAAGGTTGCTATACAAAAATATACCTGGGTTGGTGGCGTGGAATCTGATAATTGTATAACCTCCATCAGGAACGGTAACTGTGTCCTTTGAAATGGCTCTATGAAGCTTTCTGTTGATCAATCCCATATCATCCAACAAACGAACATGTTCGACCGAAGTGCTGTTCCCCAACTGTAACAAATCAAAAGTGCAAGCATGATTATTGGAATTCTCTAAGATGAAATGCTGATTCCGACATCTTTTTGTTTCAGGTAGAATTTAAATCATTACCTTTTCCATAGCAACGACCCGGAAGTTGTATCCGTGCATGTGCATGGGATGATTGTTGTCCATATGTTTACCCTCGTCCACCAGCACCATTTCTACAACCTCTCCAAGCTTGATTTTAATTCTGTGAGTGCATTCACAAAATTCCTTCTTACAGTTTTTCTCTTTGAATGAGTCTTCATCACAAAAACTGTCCTGTATATGAAATAGTTATATCTTTTCATGTTGCATTTTTAGCCACCGTTTTATGTATGCATTGTAAATAAAATACGTTTTAAAATCAATTGGATCACAGTGAATTCACAAACCTCCATATCCTTAGTGTATTGTGTGAGTGGAGGCGAAGGTGGGGCCGAGTAGGAGATTTTGTTGATCTGAGGAGAAAACATGTGATGGGCGTGACCTCCTTTGTTCATCATGTGTTGCAATGGATAAAAGTCAGGATCGTTAAACCGATAATTTTCTATGAAATTGAAATCCATGCCGAGGTAGAACACCCTGTCTGGTTTCACTTTGAGTGAAATGTCATCGGGAATTAGGGACTCCAGTCGATCCACGTTCATTGTGTTCAAATCTGAATTCTTATTGAACGGATTCAATTTCTGTAGATTGAAAGAGAAGAAAATAAATAATAGCCTAAAATGAGAACAGTACATGGATTTGAAACCACACAGATCAAGCATTGTGTTAACTTACCATTCCTGGTCTTTCCCCTGCCTCATAATCAGTAGACTCCTTTGGAAACATAGGCATAACGCCCTCATACCTAAGGATAGCCGTCTGTCTAACAGAGTTATACTCAGGACCACAATCAGCTAAACCGCGAGTTCTAATCCAAAAATTCCCAGCCTCTTTGTCAGCATTTAATATGAAGTCGTATCTTTCCCCGGCGAAAATGTTGAAAGATTGAACATGGACTGGTTTAAAAGGCGTGCCATCGGAGCTTATGACAGTCAGTGTGTGGTTATCTATGGAAAACTCGATAGGACAATTGTTGACACCATTGCTAGCCACTCTAAATCTGTAGCGCTGACCTTGCTTGACGGTGAAAATGGCACGTGGCGTCTGAACAGGCATCGGTGACTGGGGTTTATCACTATCATCACTTGTTGTTGGAACAGTAACTGTGTTTTCATTGGCACTTCTACGTCTGCGCATCGCCATTTGATGCATTTGGTGCATCTGATGTTCTGAGTTCACAAGCATTTCAAGATCCGAGTTCGAAAGCGTTGTAAGAGACTCCATACCACTCGGCATTTCACTGTCTCCATTGTTCATGTTCATATTGCTTTCTCCATTGGTCATACCCATGGAGTTCATGTTGTGCATATTGTGGTCCACAGTGCTCATTGGCATGGCGTCCATACCCATGCCGTGGTCAACATGTGCATTTTGCATTTCCATCGTATGCATGCTATGCATGCTGTGCATGTTTTGCATTGCTGGGTTGGTGGTAGGAAGGGAATCCATGGAATTCTCATTGTCAGTATTAGGCGTATGTCCATTACCATGCCCTTCTTGCGTCATCTGGTGACCATTCGTGTCAGGCATCATGTGGCTAGCATGTTGATTTCCGTTAGAACCATGCATCATGTGGGTAGCATGTTGATTTCCGTTAGAACCATGCATCATGTGACCAGTCATTTGATGTCCATTGGATTCCATCGGCATCATGTGACCTCCATGACCATTATGTGCTCCCTCACTCGATTGAGGAGGGAATGTTCTGAGAGTTGCTCGTCCTGAAAATAAATTACAGTCAAACCTGTATTAAGAGACCTTCCAATGGGGAAAGGAAAGAATTTAACATATGACAAGTGGTCTCTCACTACAGGTTGTTTATTTTCTACAGTGAAGGCATACATTTATTCAGCAAATAATATACAATGGAGAAGATAACTGCACGTGTAATTAGAATTCATTTCAAATCAAGTATAATAATGGTTTGAACAGGTGTTGATACATATTGTGAAATTTTTTGATCTTTTAATAAAGTAGTTATTAACTTTTGATGCGGTCTACACGTGGCTATACGGACATAATCATTTATTAGTTGATCACCGATTACGGCCTTCGGCTTCGGTCAACCAATGTTATCTGACTAGATCCGAATAGCCACGAATAGACACCAAGAGTCAATGGCTGTGTAGTATTAAACACTGCCGGGATACTCGCCATTTATTAGAATAGAATCCGGTAAGTGTTCTGTCATGGCGTGATGGTGGCCGGCAAATCGAGGAGCCCCCATTTCGCCTATCCAGTCGTTGAGTAAAATAGAGTGTTCTGGCAAATCGTAGTCGTACAGTGCAGAATGATAATCACGTGACTTTGGTTGCCGAATTACAAGGGATCCAAAAACACCGTCCGCTCTTTGTAAACCTGCATGTGCGTGCCAGAAATGGGTCCCAGGTGTTTCAGCAATGAATCTGTTCATGTTCATATTGAAATTTAAATTCATGAAAGATTTCCTCTATAATGATTGTTGTATGAAGCTCGTAATACAGTAAATAAAGTTGATCCAAACATAAACTGTTCGTAAAATCTGTTCACGCTATGTACATATACTGTACGTATAGATAATTACCTTACAGTGTATAATCATATAATATACATGAATTTCATGAAAGTGGCAAACACAATGAGCGCTAAGAGTATCGCCATAGAAGTACACTGTACACTCACAGTACCATGGTTTTATCTTAAACTTAAATACAAATCCGTGGTTGTGCGAGTCAACAAATTCTCTTAATCATCGAAATACATTTTTTCTTCATAAGCATCAGTTGAAGGAAATATGTTTAAAAAATAAGATAAAAACTGCAAGTGCACAATGGAAGAAACAGGTTCCGTAGCATGTGCTATTAGTAACCGGTATTTTCTCAAACTCCCTTTCAAGAGACAATCGGCAAGCTCCTGTCTCCTAAAGGGACTGGTTCACGGTTTTTTGAAGAATCCCCCCCCCCCATTTTTGATGTTGAAAATTAAAAATATAACTCATTTAAAGTTGACAACCAAACTTTGGACTTTCTGAATGCAAGGATAAGAGCAATATTTTAGCCTTAACTCTGTGTTATGTAAACAAAGACTCGAGTCTTTTTATGCTTACAGACAGACCAGTGAAATTTTGATTTTGTAATTCAAAGCATCTTTATTTTGTACAGTCACAAATTCAGCTTTTAATTGACACATTTTACCAAAAGTATACTTGAAATGTGATATATATTATAAACGATATATATAATCGATATCCATTTATTTCAAAAACATTGTAAACAATAACACAAAGCAAATAATAAACTCTCAAAAATGAGCTTCCGTAATGATATATATATATATATATATATATATATATATATATATATATATATATATGTGTGTGTGTGTGTGTGTGTGTGTGTGTGTGTGTGTGTGTGTGTGTGTATGAAGATTATATATAACCTTCATTTTTTTTGTAGACTGCAGATTTTGATCATTTAAAGAGAAAAACAAAATGGGGGTGGGGGTGGGGGGTGGGGGTCGTGAATCAGTTTTAAAAAAGATTTTCAAATGACCCAACCTTATTTTTGCATTTTCGTGATTATCGCCCCTTTGAAGGGGGCCTGGTTCTACAAACGTGAACGCCATGCACCCAAGGATACTTTGTGCCAAGTTTGGTTGACATTGGCCCAGGGGTTCTGGAGAAGTCGAAAATGTAAAAAGTTTACAGACGGACGGACAAAAAGTGATCAGAAAAGCTCATTGTAAGCTGAAAGTTCAAGTGAGCTAATGCTATTATATTTAAAGTGTTGAAATTAGCAGTCACCTCAAAAGCTGCAATTATGTGTCTTACCTGTACTGAAACTTGGAATGTTGGCTGATGGGACACTGGGTCAACATGGCCACACCGTCCATATACGGGGTCTTGCTTTGTAGGATGCCATGCCAGTGAATCGCAGTACCCTCCCCGCCTTCTAACATGTTCTTTACATTCACTACGATGGTGTCCCCCTCACATACCTATAGAGGTAGAGCCAACAGGTGAATTCTAATTAACATATGTATTAACTTATTGTTTTAATGATACAGGTGTACATTTACATGCCTATAATGTGGAATCATTACATTTTGTGGATACCCTAATCCTACGAATTTTAAAACAACGAAATACAGAAAAATTCATATGACGTTTCAACCATATCCACACAAAATTACATCCCTTTCCCGTCAAAAAAGAGTAAAATATCGACATCTCGAAAATTGGCCCCAGCGAAGTTCAACAATTGCACAGTACATGTATACAGATATTTCAATAATTATTGTACAGTCTTAAGTGTTTAATAAAGGAAAAGTTTTTGTTTCTCTCTCTCTCTCTCTCTCTCTCTCTCTCTCTCTCTCTCTCTCTCTGTCTCTCTCAGTGGAGATTGAGAACAGCTTACAATTTTTTCGCAAAATGCATACGTGACCTAAATGAATAATCATGTTAGCTATGAAAGAGTGCCAGGTACTTGCGTAGGGTAAAATGATGAAGACAGGTAATGTCAAACAGAATTGTAAGGAACGAAACAAGAAGCGGTGAATAAGAACAGTATGTGTAAACTTGCTGTCATTTGGTGCAATAGGAGTAGGTACAAACCTCCTGGTTTTGTTATCAGAACGCCGTTATTGTAATTATAACTTACAAAACACAGCGAGCATTCGCTGTTACATTTGACCATTGAGAATTTTTTACTTTTCGTGAACATTCACTGTAAAGTTCTCCGATAGATCATTTAAAGTTGGTGATCCATATATGTATTTGTCTACAACTTTAATCCTTTAGCTCGTTCTTAGCAGACGACCGATAATTCCCTCACCCGTATAGCAGGTCCGGGCAGCATCCGGTTCACTGTCATTACTCCGCGAGACACGCCGTCCGTTGCCACGCAGTGTGGCCGGAAGCAGTCAGTGGTGTTGTAGGGACAGCCATAACAGGCCTGCGTCAGGGTGTAGTAGTATTCAATGTTGAAGTCGTACTCACAAACCAAAGGGGCGCCGTCCTCCTCGCATTCACGGGCGCATGCGTGGTCACGGTAATCTATAACAATAATGGCTACCCAGGTTAAGTGGGCTGTTTTTTGTTTTTTTATTTATTTATTTTTGTTTTTTTTTTTGGTTTGGTTTGCGCTAGGAGGTTTATTGTATAATAAATGAATGCATGATACATCTTTGACTTAACACCATCAACTTTTATACAATATATACATGACTTGAATCTACATTATTGCCCTACAACTTAAAACATCCTCTCCCTAATATACAATATCATACATATCTTATAACTTTAAATCAACAATTTGAAATAAGAGAAAAAAGAATACATAATAAATATAAACGACGGTTCCAGAATATTTAGTGAAACATGTTAGACAACAAAACTTTTACAAAGAAACTGTTTTATTAGAGTAATCGACTTTATACATGTATTAATCAATAGAGTCTTTAATTTTGTACTTTAAAAAATCCTAACGAGTTCAGTGCCCACCAGTGTATTTACACTTGAACTCTAGTAATGTCAAGAAGTGCTCACAAGAATACCGTTTATTGCGGATTTGTTTTATTACTTAAAACAGAGAAAGATATGGAAATTTATAGATAAAGGTGAAGGTCACATTACAAAATGTAAATAAGAAAAGAAATTCGTTATGGCACTTCTGATCCATGATCCAGAAATCGGAACTAATAGGTTGGTTTTTTTTTTTGTTTTTTTTTGTTTGTTTTTTTGTGTGTGTGTGCCTTTCTTTTTTTTTTCTTTGTGAAACAGACGGATGTGACATAACCTATTACAAAATACAATATTCTTTTAATTTTATGCATTTTCTTGAAATTGTTTTTTAACAATCTCACAGCTACAATGTATTACTGATACAAGATGTGAAATTTACAAAAAGGTAGGCATCTGAACTGTTTGGTTGATAGGTGATATACCGATACCACGCAGCATGAGGCACCACAACAAGGAAATAATTAGATTCAAATCTCATTTACCAAAAGGATGAAATGTAACTATACTATAAGGAACCGGATGGACTTACCTGATAATCGGGACTTGAAGGAGTAGTCAGACAGAGCAACATGTGAGACCAGATTGAGGACGGATAAAGCCAGGCTCCAGATATGTGTCGGAACAATCATTTTACTCAACAGCTGAAACATAGAATACAAACATTGAAATTATGCTAGAGCAAACAGGTGTAATCCACGATTTTTGTTCTCGTATTATTCCCACTGCTCAGAAAATACAGGCACAGACAGTAGATATAATGTCGCGTAATGAGAAAAAATCCGCTCTAACATCAGCCTCGCCATGAGGGGTTAGGTTAAATACAAAATAAAACCCTCAAAGATGTTCTTCACGCACGTCGACACATTCGTTACAGTTGTAATGTTACCACATTAACTCGTTATTCAGTATTTATTGTACAATGTGTTAAAATTAAACCCGGAAATAAGTATACATTACATGTGTTGACCTTTCGGACACCTGCAATACTTTCAAAGATTCTTGACGCATTTTTTAAAGGAAATGATACACAAGTTCACACACACACAAATTATCGTTGTTCATACCAAACTTGTTTTGATACACTAAATTGAGACAAAATACGTTTCGTGGTAAGACCAATGATACAGTATGCATCACTTGAAAATAGCTGTCATTTTTAAGTTGTTAAAAAAATTCCCATATCGTTGCCCTGTATTATGTTGTGACTAGAAAACAACGTAGATCTATACATTTCTTCTTTATGAAAAAGTTATAATGTACTGATGAATTCGTTTCGTACCTATAGGTTTCTTTGAACTTCAAGTGAGGCGCCGCTTATCAAACACTTGTGAATTTAACAGCAACCCATAACTGCACAAATGTAAGAACTGTTTTGAATGAAGCAAGTGCAGCGTACACTTCGTGTGAAATAATTTGGAAACAACACTTATCTACTATTAACGGAAGTTGTAAGAAGCTCAAATGGTGGGCACGTTGACGTCATCAGCCCACGTATCAATATCCAAAAATCCATTGACAATTTCTGACTTGATTGGCAGATTTATGGACACCTCTAGTCCACAGCTAAAGAAAGAAATATGACCGGATGTTCAACCCCGTGTTAATCACAGTGAAATTTATTGACTCATAATAGTATACTTCACAAGATGATAATTCGTCAGCTATATAATACAGTGTTAATTCTTCGTAACAGATGAACTGTATCTAACAATGCGGCGCCATGTCTCACTCTCGTCTTCTTCGTTAGTATCAAAACAGCTGGTGTTCCACAAATTCAGTTGGATATAAACGTAAGGTATAAAAAAACCCACCTCTAATCCACTGCATCAACAATGACCAACTCCACTGTACTTTTATCTGGGTTCGAGTATGACACTGTGTTTAATATTCCAACTCTACAGAAACAATAATTACCTCCTGTCCTGTAATTCTAATACTAGTATCAGAACTTATCCGTCGTATGATGATAATTCATCCATAAAAGACTATCAGAAGAAAAGACCCGTTCTGGACAAGCATCTAGAATACCCAAACCAACCTAATGTTTCTCTTCAAGTAGGTTACTAATTTAGAATTGAAATAGACACTATATGAACTTTGTAAAATCCTAATCTAAAAATGGGTTCCATGTTGTGTGTACACAGGTATAGACAACACGGAGGAGTGAGAAGAAGAAGGCAAGGGAGAGAGCGAGAGTATATAAAAAGAGCGAGAATTCGCGAGAGTGTGATAGCGATTATGCGATATACCGGTAGGCACTTCTAGCGCCCGCTCCCGATATAGCAAAACGTTTGAATCACGTTTACTATTCTCAAACGACCTGTACTGATTTCCTAAACGCTGAGATCATGCGTATACTATTCCCAGACGACCTATATCAGTACCTACGCGCTGAGATCTTGTATATTATTACCAAACAGTTCATTTACACTGTAGCCTACTTAAAGGTATAAAGTCATGGTACATACGATCTAAGCGTTTAGCGATACCGGGGTGTGTGTGTTAGAAGACAACGGATTACTTGAACCCCCACACTTCCTGTGAACAATTGCTGACAGTAAAAGTGTTACAAATAACCAAAGTTAGAAAATGACCTACCGGTATTGCCTACTTTACGTTTAATGTCAAAAACAGAAAGGAACCTTACCCAGCCGAACAAATGACCTCGAAAATGAATTTCGAAAAAAAAGACACCTACCTTATTTTCCAGCAAGATACTTGAATTCCGATTTCATGATTTCCAAACGTGGCATTCACATACTGAGTATTAATGCAGTTTGTACATGTATGAATTTGTTGACAAGAATGAGTTATTCTGCTTCAAATAATCCCCTGTCATGCACGGCCGACAACAAGCCTGCACATGCATCATTAACATATGGGGTTAAAACAGAAAGACGCATGGGCATCATTCATTTCCCGTAATATCATAAGTAGGGCTCAGAAGCAAAGTCAATTTTTGATTTGCAATGAACAACTTGCTACACTAAAACGTACACTTGCACTCAGGCATAATACAATTCCAATCAATTCAGCCAACGTAATGTTTACCTACTTAATACAAGAAAACAAAAGTTTAGAAATGATTTTGAAATGAAATGGACCATGATGTCCTTGGATTAGGCAAATGTTGAATTAGCTGACTCATCAAAGTCCAACAAAAGAGACATCACAAACGTAGTCCTCTCTGCAGTTATCATACACCTAGGTAATTGTAGATTTATTTACAAGTTGAGGCTAACTTTACCTTCCGGGGCCAAATTACTCGTGTCCGCGAGAATCGTCTAACCACCGTCCTCTTCTGAAGAGCGGACGCCACAGACGAAGAATGTGCAGTTTTTTAAACGTAAAGTTTTTGTTCTTGTACATAAACACTCTTTGACACAATCCAGGAAATGTTCCAACATTGACTGCGTTAATGCCTTACTTTGATGTCGGTTGATTTTGGGAACATGGTCAAATTAACATTTATTAAGGTCATCTAGTTTGTGTAAAAGTTGAAAAAAATTGTGTTATCTTAATGTTGAACAGAAAGTTAATTTGTCAAACAGTCAAGAGCAATGTCGATTATGACATTTTACAGAGATGAACTTTCATCACCTGCTAAAGTTTAGAATTTTTCAAAGTCTGAATTTGAGACAAGTGTATTTTACACTGCTATACTTAATTTACGAATGACGATATGTCGCATTGTTTACCTGATCTGAAATGATCCCATGATGCATTGCATTCCGGCTTGCACATTTACAGAGCTACCGGGGCAATGCAGTCCTAAAAGTGGCGTCAAATATTATTTTTAGCCTATGAATAAAAGGTATGCATTTGTTGGTCCATGTAAATTAATTAGAAGTTCTGCAGAACCGTCAACGACAACTCTCAAACTTACTTGATAAAAATACCTCGCATGCAAAAATAAGTATGCGTTTTATGCCCATGTATACAATAAATCACACGATAATATATTTCATATAAATCTTTAAATTCTGTACATTATACAATGCTAAACCTCTCATTATGAATTAGGAAGGGAACAAGCAGTTAGTCTAGTTCGCAAACTCGGCAAACATGTTTAGATCATCTAGTTATTACGACTCCGGACAATCATTTCATATAAATCACTGGATAGCCCATCAACGACAAGGGGCGACCTTCATGTTCTGCCATTACTATCACCTGCATAGGTCCCATAATTAGGCTGCTTATATAACATTGAACTACATTGTATACATGTAGCAATAAAAAACCGACCTTTAAAAGAAATAAATGTTTATTTAAACAATTTAAAAGCTGTGAGACTAAGATTTTTCTTTCAAGGTATACAGAATTATTAATTTTGAATGCATCTGAATTAGTTTAAAAAAATCACCAACTTTCCTAAATCATATGCGCGAAAATAGTTGTACTTGAAGGAAAATTGGGGACGATTACTGTAACATTAAAAAACTACAGGTAACGGTGTACATGTAACACCCTGAAAACCGTTAATGGTAACATTGGGGATTTTTGCGCATGCGCACCATTTCGATGCAAAGTCAAGAACGCAATCGTCCAAGTTTCTTGAATAGGCTGAGTGTTATGTACATTTGTTTGTTAGCTTAGAATTGAAATCAAATATTTTTGATTAAAACAGTTGTAATGATATAAGACATATTGGATATCCTTATACAATTTGTAAATACTTAAATGCGATAAGTTTAAATGTATCAAATAGACAAACAATGTCAAAACATCGGATCATACAGCTTTAGATATTAGTCAAAACGAAGCTTGGTGAATATTTCCCTTGTCTTCTGCAATATATATATATATATATATAATAAATTTTGCATACATATATTGATAAATGTCAATCTGTCAAAACAAAGACCTTATCAAATCTCGTCATGAACCACAAATGCTGCTTATATATGAAAGTGGTCTAAATTTTTTGTAATTTTCTCAAACGAATATGTCAGAAGTTGTCCATATTTAACACAACATCAAAACGTTGATAGAGATTCTCTAACGAGGAAGGTCTTCATATCTGTTGGAAATTAGCATATCTGATACACCTGTTTGAATGTTTAAATTGTGTTGCATACAAAATTAAGTCCTTCTTAACTCTGTTAATTAGATAAAATCGACGCCCAAGGATTGCTCCATATGCTTTGAACAGCGCTTAGATCTATAAAAACATTCAGCTGGAAAATTACATAATATTTATTTTCTGGTTTCTCCCTTCGAAGAAACTTCTCAGGTCTTATACTTAAAGTTCGTGCTTCATGAAACGAATGACTGTTTATGAAATTGGCGCATACAACACAAAGAATGTCAAGCTTTTATGATACTATTCAAAGTCTTTTTCGTATTGAAAAGAAAATAGTTGAATCAGCTAGTTTACCATATTGCAGTACTTTGTCTAATGGTCCTACGTATAGAAAGGCCACAATGATCTCTTTTGTAGACCATCGAACTAGAGGTTACGGGAGCCAGTGCATTTCCGGAATCAGATCCTACCTGATTATCCACCTTAATAATGTCGTCATCAGATGCGTTACACACCACCATAGAACGACCGTAATACAGAGACAAATACGAATTGGGCTTACAGTCCAAAGATTTTAACATCAGCTGATCAAAAACACAGAAAAACATCACAACAAACAGTAGGAAACTCCAGGTCCACGACATGGCTATCCCAACAATGAAATCTCGCACACTGAGGTATCGGTATGGGAGAGAAGCTATAACGTGTTTATACATTAACGAGACAATACACAAACAAGCTAGACAATAAGAAATTAACAAGGTCAGCTGTAGACATGGACATCAGGAACACTCTTCGAGTTGACCGAACCACTTAACCTGTGGATTGCAGGCTATATTTAGTAGCTCAAGGTGCATGGTGGTAGTAGTTTCAGCATGTGCAATTGTCCGTGAACATATCGGACGGTTTCCACTAAAATTAATCATGTGAACCGTGCAGAAATAGGAAACAATAAACATCGTTCCAAACAAAAATATGGAGGTTCTCGGGAATCTACAAGTAGGCAAGGCAGGGTGATCACTGATTAGTTACGAAATTTAATAACGTTTAAGTCAAGCATTATGATTTATAATTGTCGTTATATCAATACACACAAACGTCATGTATATCTACTTTAGTGCACAGAGGGCTATTCAAAGGAGAAAAAAACTTTCATTAAAAAACTGCATTGTTTGTAACTAGTATACATCAGCAAAAAAGTTTACATTCCACGTGTCATCTTTTCGTACACTTTACCAGTATTTTTTTCTTGCACCCCTTACCGAAAAATAATTGAATCAACAATATTATCATCACCTACTCGTACATGTACGTGCAATTTTATGTAGTGATTTGTACTACTATTATCTATAACAATTTAACAAATATTCAGTACATACTGATTTTGACTACGAATTACTTCGTTTACCTGATCAAGATATAGGACGTTACAGAAATAGGTATCTACAGCTGCGCTATGTAGTAAAAGTTAGGAGACATGGTAATATTGACTTCGATGGCAACATTAAAACAAAATACATGTATGTTTGACAATACTAGAAAGTTCAAAAACAAAATATATAAGGCGTGTCCTATAAATGTAGGGATTATTTTCACAGTGTCTTGCGCTGGAGTACTGACACTAGAACTAAGGTTGGTTGTTGTTCGTTTGTTTTACGTCCCGTCGAGAATTTTTCACTCATATTGAAACGTCACCAGCTGTAGGTGAAAATCCACAAATCTAGACCTCGCAGGGCCGTAGCAGTGATAATTCTTTAACATGTCAACGCCTGTCGCGACACGGGACCTCCGTTCTTAAGGTCGTATCCGAGAGACTCGTGATTCTTACTTCAAAATGTCGAACGTTTAGCTAAAGAACAATCATTACCCACTCTTACGTCTTAAAGCTGTCATTTTGGTGTCGAAAATGTTTGTCGCAAAATTGTGATTTTCTGTTCCAGTAACAGAAAAAAAATAAAGCTTAAACACTTTTGATATTAATACTGGTGTTAGAATGAAGCAAAATCCCATTCTTGTCTTCCCATACAAAAATTGATTTCTATATACTGCTACATATTCAATAGAACCGAAATCTTTATTTTGATAAAATCTTAAACGTAGTTTTAATTTTATCAATGACTATGGTTAAAGTTACATACAAAAAATATCATAATAGCATAATAATAATACATTTTTCAGATTTAGAGCTCTAATGCTACTTTAATAAGTTTAATGTGGCCATGGCACGAGCGGGGCTCGAACTCACGACTTCCAGGTTACGAAGCAAACGTTCTACCAATGAGCTTAGTCTGCTACCGCAATCGGTAGAAATAAGGGAAATCACCGCAAATTCATGGATAATATGAAGGCAACAAAGTTTGTTTTGTGCAACGAAGATGCATTTTGTTTGGTGAATATGTAAATTTTACATATATTTAACCAGGTCTGTGTATAAATGAAAATATGGTCAATCGCATCAAGGGATGTTCAAAACATACGAAAGCCTATTAGGATCAAACTATGGGGAAAAAAATAGAAACGCGTTATAACCCGAAAAAGAGGCGTAAGAACGCAAAGCGAAAAGGAGTTATAACGCTAAAAGGCGAAATAACGCGAGTCCTTTTCTCTATTTCGTTGAATATGGGGGAAGACAACTCCAATTCTTTACCAAAAAAGATAAATGATTCAGCTGCCCAGAAGATGGATGAAGAAAAGATTTACTACGTAGCTGAAATCAGCGCATGCATGTAACATGGTGTACTCACATAAAAACAATTTCAAAGAGGAATGGAGAAAACTTGGCGTCTGCGTAATTGTTTATGTTAATTATAAAACTTGACAATTCCATTCTTAGAAATGAGTTTTAATAGTAGCAATTTCAGTCTAAATGTACTGTACATATATTTTCCAGATAAAGAATGAGAGTTCCACTCCTTAAGAGCCTTAACTGATAAAAAATCTTCTCGGCAAATGTGTATACAAATCTTATCTCGGAATGGATATCCGATGCATCTTTTAATAAAATATGATGTAGATAAAATTTTATAAAGAAAATTATATCTCCAGCTTTGGATGTTTTATGTTTCTACTCATGTTCATGTAAGGTGTTGTTTCTGTCCAAAGACAGTGTGCCACCAAACGTGGGGAAGAGGGCGTTGTATGTGTGTAATTTTCCACCATAAATTCAAAACGGGCGGATGCATGTAATAATAATCGAAGATTGTACTGGAAACAAAACTTAGATTAAACCACGCTTTACCCCCCCCCCCCCCCCCTCCAACATGTACTTGGAATAGGAAAATATACATTTATAAGGCATAGTTGAACTATATAGCTTTCAGTTTGAATTCTTTGAACAAAGAAAATGACTAAAATATCATACCGAGGTATATATATAATATCGCCTTTTAGAAAGGCGTAATAATGCCTTTTAGAAAGGCGTAATAATTCCTTTTGAAAAGGCGTAATATAACGCCTTTTTCGCGTTATTTCGCCTTTTTCGCGTTATAACCCTTTTCACTTTGCGTTATTACGTCTTTTTTCGCGTTATAACGCCTTTCTGTTCATTTCCCCCATAGTTTGATCCTAATAGGCTTTCGTAGAAACATGCACATCCACCAGAGATAAAACATACATTGTCCAGTCCAGATGACCATTCTGCATGTATCTGCTACCAAAATGTCCCATTAAAAACAAAATAAAGGGAAATGCGAATGTACAAAGACCCAAAACCACCTAGAGTCGAATTCATTCCGCCCGTATAATTACTGATTCACCGCAAGATTTCTTCCAAACTTGATAATATATATATATATATATATATATATATATATACATACTTTAATTTTCACTTGCATATATACTATATGTGATGATCATTTCTATAAATTGCCGCTTTATGAACTTATGCAAAATGATAAACGATTTTTCTATTTTAATTCTATATATAGAAAATATATTTTTATAAAAATTTTAATATAATTTGAATATATGAATATCTTTTGATGATAGCAGTCTTAGATATTTAACTAAAGCAAATATTTCAGATATCAAAAATACCCATTGCGATTTCTGCTCAAGTGCAATTTTTCGGGGGGAATCTCAATATGGTTAACCAACGGGCTGAGCAGTTCGACGTCAGTACCCCAGGAGCCAGAACGATGGAGTTAACAGCACTGTCAGGAGACTAACGAAGAGTAATGGATATGATTTACCTGATCTGTTTGCAGCTAGAGTCCTTTATACGTAGACAGGTGTTTGTAGAAATATGTCAGAGTTACCGATATATATCTGATAAAATTCAAATTACACTTTTACGTAATGATTGCCACAAGGGTTACTCATAAGAAACGTGGTTTTTTGTTCTCCTTTTTAAAGCAACGAATCAGATTATCTTTTGATTAAAGTTCCCGTAAGATGACGTGCTTGTAAACACAAAAGTGCTTTAAAGTCATGGAATCCTTCACATAGGCGTTCCAAATCCAGTCAAAAAGGTGAAATAAAATTATGTTCAAGATTCACTAAACAATCGTATTGTGTCACCTGTAAATCTACATAATTTGTGGAGACCTCATTATCAAATATCATACAAGGAAGTTGATCTCATAAACAATTTTTTGACCTTGCGATTTCTCCCCTGTCTTGGAACGTTTGAACAAAGCGTTCTTCACGTGGTTGCAATTTAAAAGTGAAACTGAATTGAAAGACGTTTTGATTACAACGTTAAAGGCTGCAAAACCTCGTCATGTTCTCTAGTTTTCTTAACTCGGTTAATTATTGTGGCCTCCTAGACAATAAGTATCTCCCAAAATGAAATATCATCTGACAGGGGGTTTTATAATTCATCCGAAAACTACAACACAACTTACAAATATTTTTTTTGACATCCTTATCAACACAATTATGAAATTTAATTATATAATTTGAATCTACTGCTTTGCCCTGATTTATTTTTCTTCTTTTGAATCAAAATTGCGTATTAAGTTAATTGCAGCTTCAGAATATATTTTTGTTAGAATTAATACACAGAGGCTAGCAATGCATTTGCATTTTTCGTCACTTAAAGATTTTATGGAAAGATTTGTTTTATAAAGTTTCTTTTTTAAATATAATGTAATCTAATTCTAGGAGAGCTTGGTATACATGTATATTATAAAACACTTCAACATTTCCTCAACATTGCCTAATACATACATGTACTCGGTATCTACAGCATTATATCAGTAGTACTCGTCACTTACATGTATGTAAATAACTCTGAGAGAGAGAGAGAGATTGCATGTTTAAATAGCTGACTTTTTGAATGGTACCAGACGTGGTCTGTCTTATCGATAATCAGAGCTGACGCCAGCGGATATTTTGTGAATGTGGCGTCACTATCATTCACCATCTTAGTTGTACTGGACGTGTTTTAACGTCATATACCGGTCTATCTCTGAGCGCTAAAAATCAGACACGGGGCTAAACGCGAAATATCATATTAAACATACAACGTATACTTCTGTCTGATAAAACAATCTGCAGCCATATATCAATTCGTTTTAAACAATCTCTCTCAGACACGTTAAAACTGTTTGTTTTTTATATGCAGTATATAAATAATTTGAATTGATACCATTGATACTCTTAGATACGGCAGTCACTATTCTTCGCCATGTCCCTCTCTACTCTGATATATAAATGTTTCACCGACACAAATCGATCTTGTTATGAAATGTTAGAATATACATCAACTAAAACTGGTCGGTTAAATAAAGACTTTGGTATCAATTTAAGTTCATGAAACAAATATGTCCAGATGAAATGATCTGTATACGAAATAAAATTAGATTAGCAAACTTCGTATGTCTGTTGTATAGCAATAGAGAGACAGACATCGAGCTATTCGTCGTTTAATACATATAGATTGTGTAACA
Source organism: Ostrea edulis (assembly GCF_947568905.1). Taxonomy (NCBI): domain Eukaryota; kingdom Metazoa; phylum Mollusca; class Bivalvia; order Ostreida; family Ostreidae; genus Ostrea; species Ostrea edulis. The sequence continues at coordinate 26,904,617 of NC_079164.1, forward strand.
TGAAAAAGGTGTGGACAAACATGTGTTGTTTTGTCAATCGTGTTATTTCAAAACTAATGAAATATTAATGCAGTGATATTCGGCATATATTAGTTTTGATGTGGGTTTTATGATATATTAAACGAGATGTAAGTAAACACTTAATCTTTTGTAATTTGACATACAGTTAAAGTTTCACATTTGCTGAGGTAATTTGATAAAAGCTAATGGATAGATAAATCCGTTTTCAGTAGGTTTACTATTCATC